>NC_138319.1:1705000-1870000 GCF_965601325.2 Salmo salar | reverse complement strand
TTTTGCTACTAAGGATTTCACAGCGTGGTTAGCCTTTACAGCTGGGACTGCAAGTTTGTGTTCCTTTTTTTGTTGTTGCGTGGATTCTGCGACTGCTAGCTGGCTGTACTACAGACACCTGTCGTCGTCGTGGGAAAGACTCATTGTTATCTTTTCTTAAAACAACTGTTTGCAGTATAGAGCCAATCTGGATACCAAGCAGATCCTGAGGGAAATCGACGAGTACCAACAGCTTTACGCTATGGAGGAACAAAATACTCCTTCGTGGAAAGATCCAAACACCTTACAACATAACTTTAACCCGACAAAAAAAGAAAAACAGATTCATCTACAGACACAGACGATTTACTTACCATTAAGGTAGAGGCTAGTGCTCTGGCTGGAATCCATGCAACAATGGAAAAGTTGTGTGAGGAGGTAGCTGGGCTGAGGGGGAGTTTGGAGTTCAGCCAGAGTGAAATTCTCAAGCTCCAAAGAGAAAAAAAGACACTCACAGCCAAGGTAAAAATACACAATTCCAACATGGATTGTCTACTCAGGGAAAACAGGGTGATGAAGGAGATGCTACTAGACATACAAAGTCGTAGCATGCGTGAAAATATATATTTTTTCTGGTATTCCTGTGGACGCATTCTATAATCCAGAGGGCGTGATCAGAGAATTCATGAAATCCGCATTGACACTTCCTATAGAGACTGTAAACAAGGTGGCTTTCCACCGAGTACACAGACTTGGAGCTCGGAGCGACAAAACCAAGGGTCCCTGACCGATCATAGCAAAATGTGAACACTACCAACAAAAGGAGGGAGGAAGGGAGGAAGGGAGCTTAACCTGTTGGGGCTAGGGGGCAGTATTTTCACGGCCGGATAAAAAACGTATCCGATTTAAACTGGTTACTACTCTTGCCCAGAAACGAGAATATGCATATTATTAGTAGATTTGAATAGAAAAAACTCTAAAGTTTCTAAAACTGTTTGAATGGTGTCTGTGAGTATAACATATGGCAGGCCAAAACCTGAAAAGATTCCATGCAGGAAGTGCCCTATCTGACAATTTGTTGTCCTTCTGTTGCATCTCTATCGACATTACAGCATCTGTGCTGTTGCACAGAAGCATTCAGAAAGCATTCAGAAAGTAGAATGACGTGTCTCCTGTCTCTGGGCAAAGTACAGCAGCAGAGTTTGTGAGTGGCCTGCCTGGGGACAGTGAGACTGAGATACGCAGTCACGAGAATTCAATTTTTTTTTCTTTCAGCCTTTGAATGAATACAATGTTGTCTGGTTGGAATATTATCACTATTTTACGAGAAAAATAGCATAAAAATTGATTTTAAACAGCGTTTGACATGCTTCGAAGTACGGTAATGGAATATTTTGATTTTTTTTGTCACGAAATACGCTCGCGCGTTACCCTTCGGATAGTGACCTGAATGCACGAACAAAACGAAGGTATTTGGATATAACTATGGATTATTTGGAACCAAAACAACAATTGTTGTTGAAGTAGAAGTCCTGGGAGTGCATTCTGACAAAGCACAGCAAAGGTAATCCAATTTTTCTAATAGTAATTCTGAGTTTAGGTTGCCCCAAACTTGGTGGGTGTCAAATTAGCTAGCCTGTGATGGCCGATGTCGTGTCTTTGGCTATGCCGGATTAAGTGATATGACATGCTAACCTATAAATCCTTTCTCTGTAATTAATATTACCTGATTAAGCTAATCATGTAAATGTAATTAACTAGAAAGTCGGGGCACCACGGAAGAACGTTTATAGAGCCGTTATCTTCCGAATAAACTCTTAAAATACTTAGTCATATTTTACATCGATAGCAGTCAATATTAATAACCCTTATCTTATTTTCAGTCTCATAATGAAAGTTATAAATTCTTGGCTATCTTCACGAACCCTGGCTAACAAGTAACAAGTTGAATTATTTATTTACTAAATACCTAAACTAATCACACAGAATTACAAATACACCGAATACAAATGATGTCATACATGATGGCTGGTTACACAAAGGAAAGGGGGTTGGGCTTGAATGAAAGAGCGAGAAGACTTAGGAACAAAGAAACAGCAGCTATGCTATCGTAAATACATTATCTAATGCATTCTAAATTACCGCCCATTTGGAAAAGGAAAATGCAATAAATATTTACTCTGAGCTGCGCTTCGGTAGATTGGTCGTAGATGCTGGCCGGGTTGGCCAACAGATCTTCCTGTCCTCGGAAGAATGTCTCTGGTGGTATATTGGATACGTGGTGGTATCTTCGTCTGTTTGTTAGACTGGATCCGTCGTCCGTCCTTTCCTAGCCCACGTCAACAGCGGCCGTTGTTAACTCAACGGCTAGGAAGTATCACTTCTGTAGTGAATAAGCTCAAAGTTCATACCATTCGCCACCAAAGCTCACGCCGAGGTTGGCTTAGTTCTGTACTTGACGTGTGTCCTAACGTAGAGGCTGCAGACCTCACGTACTGGAACATGGTTATATTTTCGTCAAAGGCTTATATAGTGGAGAGGGAGAAGGATGTGTTTCATCGTTTATAACCCCTGTCTCTTCACAGGGGTAGGCCATTGATCAAGCAGGGCACTTTCCTTATGAAAACCCAATTCTCTCATTTGGAAGCTAAAATTACATTTAATCTCCTAACAAACAATTTCAATATCAAACATTTCAATTGCATAACAATTCCATGTTACTCTGATAACTAGAGGGTGTATACTTTCTCAGGTACAGTTTATGTCGTCCTGTCATCAGTCATAATGTCTCAGATGACAACCGAACTGACATCCATACTCATTACGTTCCCAAGCATATTTCCAAATGGTTTTATTACCAAAATATGGTTCCTTTTCCCCATTTGTTTGATGTTCCCAGACTCTCTATATTTAACACAGGCTATTCAAGTCCTTCAGTAGGGTCAGAAAGAGAGGGGAAGGGAGAAAGGTATTTATGGGGGGGTCATAAACCTTACCCACAGGCCAACGTCATGACACCGAGCTATGTGCTCAGAATATTGCAAAATGTGCTTTCGCCGAAAAGCTATTTTAAAATCTGACATAGCGTTTGCATAAAGGAGTTCTGTATCTATAATTCTTAAAATAATTGTTATATATTTTGTCAACGTTTATCATGAGTAATTTAGTAAATTCACCAGAAGTTTTTGGTGGGTATGCTAGTTCTGAACATCTCATGCTAATGTAAAAAGCTGTTTTTTGATATAAATATGAACTTGATTGAACAAAACATGCATGTATTGTATAACAATGTCCTAGGAGTGTCATCTGATGAAGATCATCAAAGGTTAGTGCTGCATTTAGCTGTGGTTTTGGTTTTTGTGACATATATGCTTGCTTTGAAAATGGCTGTGTGATTATTTTTGGCAGGGTACTCTCCTAACAATCTAATGTTTTGCTTTCGCTGTAAAGCCTTTTTGAAATCAGACAACGTGGTTGGATTAACAAGAGTCTTATATTTCAAATGGTGTAAAATAGTCATATGTTTGAGAAATTGAAGTTATAGCATTTTTGAGGTTTTGTATTTCGCGCCACGCGATTCCACTGGCTGTTGACTAGGGTGGGACGCTAACGCTAACTATTTTTTGATATACTAAAAGCTCCATTGTTAGATTGTTTTAACTACTCCTATAGAAATGGTAGTCTGTCAGGCACTCAGCAGGAAGGTCTGATTTCTTTATTATTAAAACAAGATGGCAAATATAAAGACCCGGTCTATATAAAAAACTGGAGGCCCCTTACACTTCAATGTTGTGATGCAGAAATTCTAGCGAAATGCATAGCACTCAGAATTAAAAGGGTTTTACCAAGTATTGTTCATCCTAATGAGACAGGTTTTTTACATACACGATACATTGGAGATAATATACGACAACTACTAGAAATAATAGAATATCATGAAACATATAAGAAGCCAGGAATGGTATTTATAGCGGATTTTGAAAAGGCATTTGATAAAGTAAGACTAGATTTTGTGTATAAATGCCTGGATTTCTTCAATTTCGGTAATTCTCTTATAAAATGGGTAAAAATAGTGTATAGCAACCCCAGGTGTAAAATAGTAAATAACGGCTACTTCTCAGAGAGTTTTGAATTGTCAAGAGGAGTTAAACAAGGGTGTTCGCTGTCGCCATATCTATTCATCATGGCCATCGAAATGCTAGCTATTAAAATCAGATCCAATAACAACATTAGAGGATTAGAAATCCAAGGCTTAAAAACAAAGGTGTCCATGTATGCCGATGACTCAAGTTTTGTGTTAAGTCCACAAGCTAGATCCCTGCAATGTCTCATTAAAGATCTAGATAACTTTTCTGTACTCTCTGGACTAAAACATAATTATGATAAGTGTACAATATTACGTATTGGATCCTTAAAAAATACAACTTTTACATTAACTTGCAGCTTACCTATAAAATGGGCTGATGGTGAAGTAGACATACTCGGTATTCATTTCACAAAATATATAAATAAGCTCTCCACAATGAATTTCAATAGAAAACTTAGAAAAATTGCCCTGATTAACTCCTTAGTCATATCTCAGTTTACTAACTTACTTATGGCGCTGCCTACTCCTGATGATTCATTTTTCAAATCATATGAGTAAAAAATATTTAGCTTTATCTGGGACACTAAACCAGACAAAATAAAATGAGCCTATCTATATCATGAATATGAATTGGTTGGGTTGAGATTATTAAATATAAAAGCACTAAACCTCTCTCTAAAAGCTGCACTCATTCAAAAGTTTTATTTGAACCCTAAATGGTTCTCGGTAGATTAATAAGAAAAGCTCATCCGTTGCTTAAAAATGGCCTTTTTGCCTTTGTGCAGATTGCCATGTCTCATTTTCGATTAATTGAAAATGATACTTTTTTCAAAGTATCTGTCTTTTTCAAATGGTGTCCACCCTCATGATGAATTTGAGACTGATCCCATTGAACGTGAGAGATGTAGAAAGTCTGCCAGAGGCTGAACATGTTCAAGCCACAGAGATCAACATTGAAGATCTCAAAAATAATCTCAGTGTTTGCTATCAAGGAAGAACACTGCATCCCAGCTACGGTACAGAATAGCATTGTTGAAGACATCAGAACCCGGTTTTATGCTTTTATGACACACTACAGTGATGCACTCAGGTTTCACCTTACTAATAAGCAAATAAATGTTGATGAAGATGACAATCTCAGGGACTTCTGCAGTATTTGAGGAATGCATTAGATGCGTAAACTCTGAGTGGATGCTGGAGTTTATTGTGTGAAAGAATTGGGCATGGTCAGGCCAGTTGAAGTACCCCTGAGCAACAAAGGTTATAAAACAAGGTAATTTCAATACATCCCCCTGGTCAGCATACTGCAAAAATAGCAAGTAATGAAGATATCTGGGCCACCTTGAATCAAGACCAAAACCACATGATAATGACATTTTGGAAGACTTTACTGACGGTGAATTGTTCAAATCAAATCCCAACCTAACAAAGCAGAAACTCCGTCTGCAGTTCTACAGTATGTACAGTACCAGTCAAGGGTTTTTCTTAATTTTCACTCATTTCTACATTGTAGAATAATAGTGAATACATCAAAACTATGAAATAACACATATGGAATCATGTAGTAACCAACAAAAGTGTTAAACAAATCAAAATTCATTTTATGTTTGAGATTCTTCAAAGTAGCCAGCCTTTGCCTTGATGACAGCTTTGCACACTTGGCATTCTTTCAACCAACTTCATGACGAATGCTTTTCCAGCAGTCTTGAAGGAGTACCCAACATATGCTGAGCACTTGTTGGCTGCTTTTTCTTCGCTCTGCAGTCCAACTCATCCCAAAACATCTCAATTGGGTTGAGGTTGGGTGATTGTGGAGGCCAGGTCATCTAACTCAGATGCACCATCACTCTCCTTCTTGGTTACATAGCCCTTCCACAGCCTGGAGGTGCGTTTTGGGTTATTGCCCTGTTGAAAAACAAATTATAGTCCCACTAAGCACCAACCAGATGGGATGCCGTATCGCTGCAGAATGCTGTGGTATCCATGCTGGTTAAGTGTGCCTCGAATTCTAAATAAATCCCTGACAGTGTCACCAGCGAAGCACCCCCATACCATCCCACCTCCTCCTCCATGCTTCATGGTGGGAACCACACATGTGGAGATCATGCGTTCACCTACTCTGTGTCAAACAAAGGCAAGGCGGTTGGAACCAAAAATTTCAAATTTGGACTCATCAGACCAAAGGACAGATTTCCACCTCTCTAATGTCCATTGCTCATGTTTCTTGGCCCAAGCAAGTCTCTTCATATTATTGGTGTCCTTTAGTAGTGGTTTCTTTGCAGCAATTCGACCATGAGGGCCTGATTCACATAGTCTCCTCTGAACAGTTGATGTTGAGATGTGTCTGGTACTTGAACTCTGTGAAGCATTTATTCAGGATGCAATTTCTGAGGCTGGTAACTCTAATAAACGTATCCTCTGCAGCAGAGGTAACTCTGCATCTTCCTTTCCTGTGGTGGTCCTCATGAGAGCCATAGCGCTTGATGTTTTTTTACAACTGCACTTGAAGAAACTTTCAAAGTTCTTGAAATGTTCCGTATTGACTGACCTTCACATCTTAAAGTAATGATGGTGTCCTTTCTCTTTGTTTATTTGAGCTGTTCTTGCCATAATATGGACTTGGTCTTTTACCAAATAGGGCTATCTTCTGTATACCATCCCTACCTTTTCACAACACAACTGATTGGCTCAAATGCATTAAGAAGGAAAGAAATTCCACAAATGTGACTCACCACCTGGAATCGGGCTTATGTATTTTTGAGGAACAATGGGAAAGGATTTCTGCTTTGAAAGTTGATACACTTGTTAACTACTGGATCACTCATTTGTCTACTTCCATTCAGCATTGTTCGCACCCTTTAAGCCAGCCCCACCCATCTCTTTTTCACATGAGAGGTCATGTGCTAAACATTGAGTAGTGTAGTGAAGATTAAGACTAAAAGTGGTAGTAGCCTAAAATAAGGAAAAATTCCAGGTAAACAGTGTCCAGATGTAAAGATACCTTAATAGAAAATGACTGAAGTGAGAGTACAAATCACCCAGTAAAATTCTACTTGAGTAAAAGTCTAAAAGTATTTGGTTTTAAAAATACTTAAGTGTCAAAAGTTAATGAAATTGCTAAAATGTACTTAAGAGTCAAAAGTAAAATTAGAAATCATTTGAAATTCCTTAAACCAGATGTGTTTTTTTATTGACGGATAGCCAGGGGCACACTCCAACACTCAGACATACACTACTGTTCAAAAGTTTGGGGTCACTTAGAAATGTCCTTGTTTTTGAAAGAAAACTATTTTTTTGTCCGTTAAAATAACATCAAATTGATCAGAAATACAGTGTAGACATTGTTAATGTTGTAAATTACTATTGTAGCTGGAAATGGCAGATTTTTTTATGGAATATCTACATAGGCGTACAAAGGCCCATTGTCAGCAACCATCACTCCTGTGTTCCAATGCCATGTTGTGTTAGCTAATCCAAGTAAATCATTTTAAAAGTCTAATTGATCAGGTGGTCTTGCAGTCAGCAAACATCTTCTGGTAGACAGACCGCTCACTCTGAACAAGCAGGAGATGCTGTTGTTGCTTCTTCAGCTTGGCTGACTTAACTTACATCTAGACGTTCCACTAGCGGAACACCTGCTCCAATATCCAATGATAGGCGTGGCGCGAATTACAAATTCCTCAAAAATACAAAAACTTCAATTTTTCAAACATATGACTATTTCACAGCATTTTAAAGACAAGACTCTCCTTTATGAAACATACACTCTTTGAAAGATAAACATCTCCTTAATCTAACCACGTTGTCCGATTTCAAAAAGGCTTTACAGCGAAAGCAAAACATTAGATAATGTCAGCAGAGTACCAAGCCAGAAATAATCAGACACCCATTTTTCAAGCTAGCATATAATGTCACAAAACCCCAGAAGACAGCTAAATGCAGCACTAACCTTTGATGATCTTCATCAGATGACACACCTAGGACATTATGTTATACAATACATGCATGTTTTGTTCAATCAAGTTCATATTTATATCAAAAAACTGCTTTTTACATTAGCATGTGACGTTCAGAACTAGCATACCCCCCCGCAAACTTCGGGGGAATTCGCTAACAATTTACTAAATTACTCACGATAAACGTTCACAAAAAGCATAACAATTATTTTAAGAATTATAGATACAGAACTCCTCTATGCACTCGATATGTCCGATTTTAAAATAGCTTTTTGGTGAAAGCACATTTTGCAATATTCTAAGTACATAGCCCAGGCATCACGGGCTAGCTATTTAGACACCCGGCAAGTTTAGCACTCACCAATATCAGATTTACTATTATAAAAGTTTGATTACCTTTTGTTGTCTTCGTCAGAATGCACTCCCAGGACTGCTACTTCAATAACAAATGTTGGTTTGGTCCAAAATAATCCATCGTTATATCCGAATAGCGGCATTTTGTTCGTGCGTCCCAGACACTATCTGAAATGGTAAATCAGGGTCGCACGCATGGCACAATTCGTGACAAAAAAAATCGAAATATTCCATTACCGTACTTCGAAGCATGTCAACCGCTGTTTAAAATCCATTTTTATGCAATTTTTCTCGTAAAAAAGCGATAATATTCCAACCGGGAATGTCCATTTAGCTAAACAGAGGAAAGAAAACACAGCTTTCGGTCGACGCGGGCACGAGCCTGAGTCTCACAGTACTGTAACCAGCCACTACCCAAACGCGCTACTTTGTTTCAGCCAGAGCCTGCAAAGCCAAGATTCAGCTTTTTGCCGCCTTCTGAGAACCTATGGCAGCCGTAGGAAGTGTCACGGGACAGCTAAGATCCTCACTCTTCAATAAACAGAGACAAGAAGAACGACACCTTGTCAGACAGGCCGCTTCCTGCATGAAATCTTCTCAGGTTTTTGCCTGCCATATGAGTTCTGTTATACTCACAGACACCATTCAAACAGTTTTAGAAACTTTGGAGTGTTTTCTATCCAAAGCCAATAACTATATGCATATTCTAGTTACTGGGCAGGAGTAGTAACCAGATTAAATCGGGTACGTTTTTTATCCAGCCGTGTCAATACTGCCCCCTAGCCCCAACAGGTTAACAATATTATTCGTATTTACAGATGGCATACAAGTTTGATATTAAGGCACATGAAAGTTCACATGTTAAAGAAGGCATTTCTGCCAAAAAATGCATTTTGATTAAAAATAAAATGTACGCTCAAACGGCTCTCCTGTGAAGTTATGACTTGCGACATACGCCAAGTTTCCTGAATCGGGTCACAAATTAACTTTTAACAAGGCAAACCTGTTAATTGAAATCCATTCCAGGTCACTACCTCATGAAGGTGGTTGAGAGAATGCCAAGAGTGTGCAAAGCTGTCATCAAGGCAAAGGGGCTTCTACTTTGAAGAATCTCAAAAAAAATAAAATATTTTGAGTTGTTTAACACTTGTTTGGTGACTACATGATTCCATATGGGTTATTTCATGGTTTTGAGGTCTTCACTATTATTCTACAATTATTCTACAGTTGTGTCCAAACTTTTGACTGGTACTGTAGATGAACTTGAAGTTGTCTACTGGGTTCTAAAAAGGGCAAGCACAAATTGACCACAGTGTACTTTAGATTACGAAATCTTGACCACAAGGATACATCGCACTCCAAAATATAAACAGTGCATTCAGAAACTAGTCAGACCCCTTAACTTTTTCCAGATTTTGTTGCGTTACAGCGTTATTCTAAAATTGATTAAATTGTTTTTTTCCCTCAATCTACACACACTACCTCATAATGACAAAGCTAAAACTGAAATATCACATTTACATAAGAATTCAGACCCTTTACTCAGTACTTTGTTGAAGCACCTTTGGCAACAATTACAGCTTCGAGTCTTCTTTGGTATTACTCCACAAGCTTGGCACACCTGTATTTGGGGAGTTTCTCCCATTTTTCTCTGCAGATCCTCTCAAGCTCTGTCAGCTTGGATGGGGAGCGTCGCTGCACAGCTATTTCAGGTCTCTCAAGAGATGTTCGATCGGGTTCAAGCCCAGGTTCTGGCTGGGCCACTCAAGGACATTCAGAGACTTGTCTTGAAGCCACTCCTGCGTTGTCTTGGCTATGTGCTTAAGGTCATTGTCCTGTTTGCAGGTGAACCTTTGCCCCAGTCTGAGGTCTTGAGCGCTCTGGAGCAGGTTTTCATCAAGGATCTCTCTGTACTTTGTTGTGTTCATCTTTCCCTCGATCAGGACTAGTCTCTCAGTCCCTGCCACTGAAAAACATCCCCACAGCATGATGCTGCCACAACCATGCTTAACCATAGGGATGGTGCCAGGTTTCCTCCAGACGTAATGCTTGGCATTCAGGCAAAAAGTTCAATCTTGACATCAGAACAGAGAATCTTTTTTCTCATGATCTGAGAGTCCTTTAGGTGCCTTTTGGCAAACTCCAAGCGGGCTGTCATGCCTTTTACTGAGGAGTGGCTTTCGTCTGGCCACTCTACCATAATGGCCTGATTGGTAGAGTGCTGCAGAGATGGTTGTCCTTCTGGAAGGTTCTCCCACCTCAACAGAGAACTCTAGAGCTCCGTCAGAGTGACCACAGGGTTCTTGATCACCTCCCGGACCAAGGCCCTTCTCCCCCGATTGCTTGGTTTGGCTGGGCGGCCAGCTCTAGGAATAATCTTGGTGGTTACAAATTCTTCCATTTAAGATTGATAGAGGCCACCGTGTTATTGGTTGACCTTCAATGCTGCAGAAATATTTTGGTACCATTCCCCAGATCTGTGCCTCGACACAATCCTGTCTCGGAGCTCTACGGACAATTCCTTCGACCTCATGGCTTGATTTTTGCTCTGACATGCACTGCCAACTGTGAGACATTATATAGAGAGGTGTCTGCCTTTACAAATCATGTCCAATCAATTGAATATACCACAAGTGGACTCCAATCAAGTTGTAGAAACATCTCAAGAATGATCAATGGAAACAGGATGCACCTGAGCTCAATTTTGAGTCTCATAACTAAGGTCTGAATACTGATATAAGTAAGGTATTTCTGTTTTTTTATTCTAAATAAATGTGGAACATTTTCTAAAAACCTGTTTAAGCTTTGTAATTATGGGGTATTGTGTGTAGATTGCTGAATATTTTTTTTCATCCATTTTAGAATAAGGCTGTAACGTAACAAAATGTGTAAAATGTCAAAGGGTCTGAATACTTTCCGAATGCACTGTACCGCTCCACACTTGTTCATCACTGCCTCATTCGAAAACAAGTCACCACTTACGAAGAAGTATTCAAGCCTTTGATAAGTGACATCCAGGAATTGGAAACAAATGGTGTGAAGTCATCATGCAATGGTGAAAACCTTCCAAGACACAATCACAACAATCTCAGCAGATAATCTCTCTACACATGTGTGACCCAGACAATTACAAGTACCATCTGCAGGCTGTGGAAGAAAGTCCAGACAATGCACCAATGTATGGCATCAAAAAAGCCTGTTGCTTCTCTCAGCTAAATCATCTGCCAATTACCTATGTTTCCAACAGACGTCATGCATGACCTTCATGAGGGCATCATACCTACAGTGCATCAGAAAATGTCACACTTTTCCGTTTACTCCCCCAAATGATTGGTAGGCAAATACAAAATAGCAGTGCTTGGAATCAATACCTCCTGCTTTGAGAGATATCCGCCATCATCTTGTCCCCAGTTTTAAGAAGATCCTGGACCCCATATAGGGCAGAAAAAAATCACTACATTTCAAGCTCTCTTCCAGGAACTGTTTCCAGGGAAGACAATCCCACAGATGAACTACCTCGTCCACTACCCTAGCCTACTACATGCCTATGTATCTGTGATTCACCAGTCCACCGTGAAATTTTAAGAGAAACACCAATATTTCAAGAGGCTCACAGCATTTGTGGGAAACTTAAAAAATACAAAGACTCTGCCAAAAAGACATCAGCTCAGACAATGCTGGTAGCAAACCAACAACAACTGCCTTGGCAACACAACAACACACTGTTTGGACACAAGATACTTCCCACCGCATGCACTTCCAAACTCTGCCCGTGCATTATTAAGCGGCAGATTCAGAGAAGCCATCAGAGAAAAATGTGTCACCAAGACAAAGGTCATTGCAGTGAACAACGCGCAATACAATGTAGGAAACCATCTGGTCATCAACGTTGCTCATTCAGAAGAGATCCCTGTGTTCATGGACGTGTGTGTATTATACAGTTTCCTTGTGCTTGGTGCTGGTGTGGTAAAGTACCACCAGCCAGTTAACCTGTTGGGGCTAGGGGGCAGTATTTGCACGGCCGGATAAAAAACGTACCCGATTTAATCTGGTTACTACTCCTGCCCAGTAACTAGAATATGCATATAATTATTGGCTTTGGATAGAAAACACCCTAAAGTTTCTAAAACTGTTTGAATGGTGTCTGTGAGTATAACAGAACTCATATGGCAGGCAAAAACCTGAGAAGATTTCATGCAGGAAGTGGCCTGTCTGACAAGGTGTCGTTCTTCTTGCCTCTGTTTATTGAAGACTGAGGATCTCTGCTATAACATGACACTTCTTACGGCTCCCATAGGCTCTCAGAAGGCGGCAAAAAGCTGAATCGTGGCTTTGCAGGCTCTGGCTGAAAAAAAGTAGCGCGTTTGGGTAGTGGCTGGTTACAGTACTGTGAGACTCAGGCGCGTGCCCGCGTCGACCGAATGCTTTGTTTTCTTTCCTCTGTTTACGTAAACGCAGATTCACAGTCGGAATATTATCGCTTTTTTACGAGAAAAATTGCATAAAAATGGATTTTAAACAGCGGTTGACATGCTTCGAAGTACGGTAATGGAATATTTAGAATTTTTTTGTCACGAATTGCGCCATGCTCGTGACCCTTATTTACACTTCGGATAGTGTCTTGAACGCACAAACAAAACACCGCTATTTGGATATAACGATGGATTATTTTGGACCAAACCAACATTTGTTATTGAAGTAGCAGTCCTGGGAGTGCATTCTGACGAAGAACATCAAAGGTAATCAAACTTTTGTAATAGTAAATCTGACTTTGGTCAGGGCTAAACTTGGTGGGTGTCTAAATAGCTAGCCGTGATGGCTGGGCTATCTACTGAGAATATTGCAAAATGTGCTTTCACCGAAAAGCTATTTTAAAATCGGACACCTCGATTGCACAAAGGAGTTCTGTATCTATAATTCTTAAAATAATTGTTATGCTTTTTGTGAATGTTATTACCTTTGCTGTTCTTCGTCAGAATGCACTCCCAGGACTTCTACTTCAATAACAGATGTTGGTTTGGTCCCAAATAATCTATCGTTATATCCAAACAGCGGCGTTTTGTTTGTGCGTTCTAGACACTATCCGAAATGGTAAATCAGGGTTACAGGCATGGCGCATTTCGTGACAAAAAAATTCTAAATATTCCATTACCATACTTCGAAGCATGTCAACCGCTTTTTAAAATCAATTTTTATGCAATTTCTCGTAAAAAAGCGATAATATTCCGAACAGGAATCTGCGATTCGGTAAATAGAGGAAAAAAAAGAAAGACGGGGGCGACCAGTGCACGCGCCTAAGCCCACTGTCCCCTGATCGGCCACTTGACAAAGGCGATAATGTGTTTCAGCCTGGGGCTGGAATGACGACATTCAGCTTTTTCCCGGGCTCTGAGAGCCTATGGGAGCCGTGGGAAGTGTCACGTTACCGCAGAGATCGTTTGTTTTGGAAAGAGATGTCAAAGAAAGCCAATAAATGGTCAGACAGGCCACTTCCTGTAAAGGAATCTCTCAGGTTTTTGCCTGCCATATGAGTTCTGTTATACTCACAGACACCATTCAAACAGTTTTAGAAACTTTAGGGTGTTTTCTATCCATATCTAATAAGTATATGCATATTCTAGTTACTGGGTAGGAGTAGTAACCAGATTAAATCGGGTACGTTTTTTATCCGGCGGTGTAAATACTGCCCCCTAGCCCTAAGAGGTTAACGAGGACAGGTGAAACAGATTAGGGTGTGACACTTTCCAATTCACATTACATCCTTGCCTTACCTTTCATTGTGGCTGGCAACGTCACATTCTTGGTCTGCAGCTCAAATTGACCGTAAATATCACAGTAGCCACTAAGCACAAACTATTCAACTATTACAGAATAATGCAACCAAACCATATTACACTCTTGAATAATGCAACAATTCACAATCAAGTATGTGCAGACAATCAAAGGGTCAATTCTATCATCTGTAGGCTTCACTCATTACATTTTATATCATGCAAATCATTAAAAAGTTAAAGCAAATTGCGACTGAAAACCTTTCATAGGCCAACGTTACTCGTAGTAATTGGACCAAGGCGCAGCGGGTTGAGTGCTCATCTTAACTTTTATTGTGAACGCGACTAATAAACAAAACAATAAACGAACAAACAGTATTGTATGCTCACACAGCAGTACAAAGAACAACTTCCCACAAATCCCAAACAAAACACACCCCTCTATATAGGACCTTCAATCAGCGGCAACGTGGAGCAGCTGCCTCCAATTGAAGGCCAAATCAAAAACTAAACATAGAACTACAACGACTAGACTAGAACATAGAAATATACTAACATAGAACATAGCCCAAAAACCCCGGAAAACACTAACCAAACACCCCTCCACATAAACACACACCCCGTACCACATAAAACAAATACCCCCCTGCCACGTCCTGAACAAACTACAATAACAAATAACCCCTTTACTGGTCAGAACGTGACAGTTACTTGATGAAGACATGCTGTTATAGCAACTCTGTGCTTTTGTTTTGAAGCTAAAATGTAATGACTGTAGCCTACAGATGAGAAAATAAACCCTTTAATTGTCTGCACATACGTGCTTGTGAATTGTTTCCTTATAAGTGAGTTCACCGCAATGATCTGTTTTATATGGAAGCCCATACCCACCACCATTTTGTTTTTAAATAAAAGAAAATGCCTCATTATTTGTCAACATGCACAATTAGTCTGTGCTTCAGTCTGATCAACTGTAGCATACTGATAACAACCACAGCTGCAGGTAGCCTAAAGAAGCCTATGCACTTTGATCCCATCTGGGCCTGTTTTTATAGCCTAAGCTATGTATTTATAGCCTAAAATAGTCTCATTTATTTGTGTTTTGAGAAAATGTGATCAAATTTGTCTTATGTTCACACTTTGGGTGGTTAGGCTACCTATGCGTTTTTATCCCAAACTCTCAACACAATAGTGATGACATACTGTATGAGTATCTTTTTAATTAAAGCCAACACAATGCAACCCTGCATACAGCGGGCTAAGCCCTGTTAGTTTTTGTCCAATCGCAGTTGTGTCACTTTGTCTATGTAAATGTTTTCATCCTCCCTGGGGCCAGGAGTTTTTTCAGGATTTTTTTTTTAAACCATATGAACTGATTAGAAAAAGTATCTAGTCCCATCATAGCCCCTACACATTTTTTTTTACAGCTGATTTATTACTATGTCATACACTACAACTAGGGTTAGCTACTACCAGCTACCAGCTACAACGGGTGACTACTATCTGACTACTACCAGATCAGGCTACTACCAGCTACAACGGGCAACTACTATCTGGCTACTACAGGCAACTTCCATCTGAAAAACAATTTCCCAGACCACCACTTTAGGACCTGTGGTGCCACCTCTGGAATTACGACACAATGTTACAAATCATATCCTATTTCTATGATCTATGTTACAAATCCCTTTGGCTCTGCAGTCTAGGGGAGATGGAAACAAGACCCATAACATAACTCATGCAAATTATAATAGTGAAAAGGAACAGTGAGAACAAAAACCACAGACAACTTAAATCTACCGTCAAACACGAATGGTTTATTGTTTAAACACATGGTAATGGGGTGTGGGAAAACGAGCTGGACCCAAGGAAAAAAACAATAATCCAAAAACACCCCTAAAATAGACTAGCCTATTTCAATAACAGCTAGCTAACTAACCAAAAATACAGTGGGTGGTCCGCCCAGTTCTAACTAGGGTATTTAGACAACAATTACCTACGGGTAGTGTATGCCCATGGGCGACTTGTCTTGTTACCCCTTTTCCCACCAACAAACAAACAGTCATGCACCACAACAAAACTCACAGGTACCGGACAACTGTCCGGTACCTGGGCAAAACAAACGAGCGATCTGTATAAAGAGAGAGAGAGAGATAGATAGCGAGAGCTTGAGACACATAGAGATTGAGCTCACAGAGAGAGATTGAACTCCAGAGAGAGAGATTGACTGGGGTTTTAAACCAAGGGAAAGGGATGTGATAGGGTAATGAAAAAGGAGCAGGTGTCTTCTGATTGGTGAATGATGATTGCCACCTGTGAGGAGGAGAAGGAGAGAAAAGAAATACACATACAGGATACACACTACCTGTATCCGTAACAATCTACATTTATGTTTTTGGTGGTGGGAATGGGCTACCATAGTTTTACTGTCTCAGTGCAGCTACTGCGACAATTTTTTAACAAAGCTAATCTGAAAACAAGGCTCCCTAAATGTTATCAGCATATCAAATGGGCGACCCGGGCTGGCAGCATTCTGGATCATTGCTACTCTATCTTCTGGGATGCATACAAAGCCCTCCCTCGCCCTCCTTTCGGCAAATCTGAACACGACTCCATTTTGTTGCTCCCAGCCTATAGACAGAAACTGAACAGGAAACGCTCGCGCTCAGGTCTGTTCAACGCTGGTCTGACCAATCGGATTCCACGCTTCAAGATTGCTTCGATCACGTGGACTGTGATATTTTCCGGATAGCCTCAGACAACAACATTGATGTATACGCTGATTCGGTGAGCGAGTTTAACCTCTATGGGCTAGGTGGGACGCAAGCGTCCCACCCGTGGTGCACTCCATCAACAGCAGGTGCATTTCAAGAGCGGCAAATTTGAATCCAAATAAATGTCAAAATTCAAATTTTTCAAACATACAACTATTTTACACCCTTTGAAAGATAAACATCTCCTTAATCTAACCACGTTTTACGATTTCAAAAAGGTTTTACGGCGAAAGCATAAATTTAGAGTATGTTAGGACAGTACATTTACAAGAGTTGTGTGTAATGTTTTGTCAATTCAAAGACAGGGTCACCAAAACCATAAAACCAGCTAAAATGATGCACTAACCTTTTACAATCTCCATCAGATGACACTCCTAGGACATTATGTTAGACAATGCATGCATTTTTAGTTCTATCAAGTTCATATTTATATCCAAAAACAGCGTTTTACTATGGCATTGATGTTGAGGAAATCGTTTCCCTCCAATAACCGGCAGTCAAGTCAACACCACAAATTAAATAATTAAAATTAGAAAACATTGGTAAAATATTATATTGTCATTTAAAGAATTATAGATTTACATCTCTTGAACGCAATCAACTTGCCAGATTTAAAAATAACCTTACTGGGAAATCACACTTTGCAATAATCTGAGCACTGCGCCCAGAAAAATACGCGTTGCGATACAGAGTAGACGTCATGTTGGGGAGATCTAAAATCGAAAATACTATGTAAATAATCCATTACCTTTGATTCTCTTCATCAGATGTCACTTCCAGGTATCACAGGTCCATAACGAATGTAGTTTTGTTCAAAAAAGCTCATCATTTATGTCCAAAAATCTCCGTCTTGTTAGCACATGATCTAAGCCAGCCGGACTTCTCGTCATGAACGAGGGGAAAAAATATATTTACGTTCGTTCAAACATGTCAAACGTTGTATAGCATAAATCATTAGGGCCTTTTTTAACCAGAACATGAATAATATTCAAGGTGGACGAATGCATTCTCTTTTATAACGTATTGGAACGAGGGTACCCAACATGAACTCGCGCGCCAGGTGTCTAATGGGCCATCATCGTTCCATGGCTCTTGTTCGGTCAGATCTCCCTCCAGAAGACTCAAAACACTTTGTAAAGGCTGGTGACATCTAGTGGAAGCAATAGGAAGTGCCAAAATATTCCTCAGCCCCTGTGTTTTTCAATGGGATAGGTTTAAAGGTAATACAACACATCAGGTATCCACTTCCTGTCAGAAAATGTCTCAGGGTTTTGCCTGCCAAATGAGTTCTGTTATACTCACAGACACCATTCAAACAGTTTTAGAAACGTTAGAGTGTTTTCTATCCATATATAATAAGTATATGCATATTCTAGTTACTGGGTAGGATTAGTAACCAGATTAAACCGGGTAAATTTTTTTATCCAGCCGTGCAAATACTGAATTGTGAATTGTGGACTCAACTTCACGTCGTCGCCTATAATTCACACCATGAGATATCGTTTATTCAGCACTTCCTATTGCTTCCACAAAATGTCGCCAGTCTTTACAAAGTGTTTTGATCCTTCCACTGTCGAAACTCAGTGAATGAGACGCGTTGGAAATTGGTCACAGCGGGAGGGCCATCACCATTATGACGCCGGCGGCCCTGTCTACCCCCACCTTTGGAAACGTTTTGAAACACATTGAAATCGTCCCCCTCGAATCTTATTGGCTCTCTTGTTGAAACAGGCTCTGAAGATTTATGTTATACAACGTTTGACATGTTTGAACGAACCTAAATGTGAAAAAAAAGTACTATTTCGAAACCACTGTGGCGCGCAAGGCAGATTAGTTGGATATGCCCTTCGGACGCACTAACATCATCAAGCTAATTGAACATAAAGGATGGACTTTTTCGACCGAAAATACATCTATTGTGGACCTGGGATTCGTGGAAGTGCTTTCTGATGAAGACAACTAAAGGTAAGGGATTATTGAAAATATTATACAACATTAGATGTGAAATGCGATTGTTCCAAGATGGCGCCGAGCTGTATTTAATTGCTCATTTTCTGAGTATCGCATCCCCTTTTATCGCTAAGTGTGATTACCCAGTAAAGTTATTTTTAAATCTGGTATGACAGGTGCTTTCAAGAGATATTCATCTATAAATCTTAGAATGACAATATTACATTTTAAAAATGTTTTCGAATAGTAATTCAGTAAAATGTAGCACTGTTTCCCTGGATGCATTTGACCGGAAAATAGTTAGTCAACGTCAGACGCCGATGTAAAATGCTGTTTTCATATATAAATATGAACTTTACTGAACAAAAGAATGCATGCATTGTGTAACATGATGTCCTAGGTGTGTCATCTGATGAAGTTTGTAAAAGGTTAGTGCTGCATTTAGCTGTTTTTTGGTTATTTGTGATGCATGTGTTTGGTCGGAAAATGGCTATGTTGCTGCATTTTACGATGGACTCCTCTAACATAATCTAATGATTTCCTTTTCCTGTTAAACCTTTTTGAAATCGGACGACGTGGGTCGATTCAGGAGAGGTGTATCTATAAAACGAAAAAAATTATTATTATTTTATTTTTTTTCAAATTATTACATTTTGTTATGCTAATGGTGATATGATTTTTCGCTGGATTTTGATCGCGCTGACGGGATGAGACGCTGAAGAGGTTTTAACAATGTTTTCGAATAGTAATTTTGTAAATTGTAGCGCTGATTCACCGGAAGCATTTGAGGGAAAATATTTTCTGAACGTCACGCGCCGATGTAAAATGCTGTTTTTATATATAAATATGAACTTTATCGAAAAAAAATGCATGTATTGTGTAACATGATGTCCTAGGAGTGTCATCTGAAGATTGGCAAAGGTTAGTGCTGCATTTAGCTGTGTTTTGGGTATTTGTGATGCATGCTAGTTGCTTTGAAAATGGCAGTGTGTTTTTTTTTGGCAGGGTACTCTCCTAACATAATCTAATGTCTTGCTTTTGCTGTAAAGCCTTTTTGAAATCGGACAACGTGGTTCGATTCAGGAGCGGTGTATCTATAAAATGGTGTAAAATAGTCATATGTTTGAGAAATTGAAGTTATAGCATTTATGAGGTATTTGTATTTCGCGCAACGTCATTCCACTAGCTGTTGACTCCCAGAGAGGTTAAACAGCGTTTGACATGCTTCGAAGTACGGTAATGGAATATTTTGAAATTTTTTGTCACGAAACGTGCCGGCGCGTCACCCTTCGGATAGTGACTTGAACGCACAAACAAAACGGAGCTATTTGGATTTAACCTCTATGGGCTAGGTGGGACGCTTGCGTCCCACCTACTCAACAGCCAGTGGAATCCCATGGCGCGATATTCAAATACCTTAGAAATGCTATTACTTCAATTTCTCAAACATATTACTATTTTATACCATTTTAAAGACAAGACTCTCGTTAATCTCACCACACTGTCCGATTTCAAAAAGGCTTTACAATGAAAGCAAAACATTAGATTATGTCAGCAGAGTACCCAGCCAGAAATAATCAGACACCCATTTTAGTTATAGCATTCTTCTTTACCCTTCGGATAGTGTCTTGAATGCACGAACAAAACGCCGCGATTTGGATATAACTATGGATTATTTGGAACCAAAACAACATTGGTTGTTGAAGTAGAAGTCCTGGGAGTGCATTCTGACGAAGAACAGCAAAGGTAATCCAATTTTTCTTATAGTAAATCTGACTTTGGTGAGTGCCAAACTTGGTGGGTGTCAAAATAGCTAGCCGTGATGGCCGGGCTATCTACTCAGAATATTGCAAAATGTGCTTTCACCGAAAAGCTATTTTAAAATCGGACACCGCGATTGCATAAAGGAGTTCTGTATCTATAATTCTTAAAATAATTGTTATGTTTTTTGTGAATGTTTATTGTGAGTAATTTAGTAAATTCACCGGAAGTTTTCGGTGGGTATGCTAGTTCTGAACAAAACATGCTAATGTAAAAAGCTGGTTTTTGATATAAATATGAACTTGATTGAACAAAACATGCATGTATTGTATAACATAATGTCCTAGGAGTTTCATCTGATGTAGATCATCAAAGGTTACTGCTGCATTTAGCTGTGGTTTTGGTTTTTGTGACATATATGCTAGCTTGAAAAATGGGTTTGTGATTATTTCTGGCTGGGTACTCTCCTGACATAATCTAATGTTTTGCTTTATTTGTACAGCCTTTTTGAAATCGGACAATGTGATTAGATAAAGGAGAGTCTTGTCTTTAAAATGGTGTAAAATAGTCATATGTTTGAAAAATTGAAGTTTTAGCATTTTTTAGGTATTTGTAATTCGCGCCACTCTATACCATTGGACATTGGTGAGGCGTTCCGCTAGCGGGACGTCTGTCCCTAATAGGTTTTAAAAATTGGATGTAATAAATGTATCACCAGTCACTTTAAACAATTCCACTTTATATAATGTTTACACACCCTACATTACTCATCTCATATGTATATACTCTACTCTATACCATCTACTGCATCTTGCCTATGCCGCACGGCCATCACTCATCCATATATTTATATGCACATATTCTTATTCATTCCTTTACACTTGTGTTTATAAAGTAGTTGTTGTGAAATTGTTAGATTACTTGTTAGATATTACTGCACGGTCAGAACTAGAAGCAGAAGCATTTTTCTACACTCGCATTAACGTCTGCTAACCATGTGTATGTAACCAATAAAGTGTTATTTGATTTGAGCTAAAAAGTCTCAAATATTAGGAAAATGCCTATACATTTCAAGTGTTTCAAAAACATTGCTCTGCAATTACCATTTCTACTGCCCTGCTTCAAGGGGGCAACTGTTGGGCAGGTTTGGTGCGCTATTTCTGAAGGTAAACATAGCAAGTACACAAGTTGACATTCTAGTAACTTGCAGCCGACTGTATTTCATTTTTACAAAAAAGTGTAGTAAGTGTGAAGAGGCTCAAAGTTTATCATATAATCTGTGGGATTAGCTAACTCAGGTGGAGAGGAAACTCCCACTGGGCACACAGTGGTTGAATCAACGTTTACATGTCAGTTCACTTAAATTACGTTGAACCAACGTGGAATAGATGTTGAATTGACATCTGTGCACAGTGAGTTCGTTGTTGACAGCATTCAACTTTCTGTAACCTTTTCAAATCACAACATTTGACCTGACTTTTCGAAATACAACATTTGGCCAACGTTAAACTGATTATTTTCAGGGAAGACAGGGATGTTTATGTTTAAAAAATGGTGGCATAAATCATTGTAATCTATGACATGACATTAAAGGGATAGTGCGAGATTGTGGACCAATTTGGGACCTTTTTAACTTAAGCAGTGTCAGATGAATGGAAGTTGAAGGTAGTTTCGTGAGCCATTGCTAACTTCTGTCAGCACAATGACTGGAAGTCTAAAGGTACAGCTGTCATGCTAGCTGTACCTGTTTAGCATGCTAGCTGTACCTGTAGACTTCCAATCATTGCGCTAACACTAGTTAGCAATTGCGCTAACGCTAGTTAGCAACTTCATGCACGCAGAGATATTAAAAAGGGATCCATGAGATTATCTGACTCTGGGTAAATAGAAAAAGGGCTTGATTGCCAAAATCTCTGACTATTCCTTTAAGATTGCTCACTGTCTATATGGAGTTGAGTTCAAGTGCTGCAGAGGTACATTAGTTAGTTTTTTAGTGTATATCTCCGAACTGTGTATAGGGAGTTATTATTATTACTATTATCACCGCATTGTTGGGAAAGCGCTCTCAAGAATGTCTGTACTGTTTTGCACCTGTTGTAGCACACATGTACAACACGCACGCATGATCGCACACACGTCTACACACACGCACACACACAGCAATGAGCAATTGTCTGGTCCCAAAATAACCCCATTATATAGCTGTCGTGTTTTGACTATCATTAATGTGTTTGACTGTTACTTTATTAAATAATTACATACCACGTTCAATTATTCCGCAATTAAATGAATCATATAACAATTAACTAAGTAATAATCTGGGGCACCATGGGAAAAGTTATTTAACGAGTTACTATCTCCCGACTAAACTCTAAAGATAGAAATATCTCTAACGTCAATCATAGTCAATTCATTAATTCTTATTACCTTCAGTCTCATTCTAAATGTCTCAAAAGTCTTGGATATCTGCATGAACCCAAGCATAAATGATGAATCAGCGATATACAAATTGGCATAATTATTTATTTATTTACTAACAAACTAAATAATCACACAGAATTACATAAACAAACAAACAGGATAGCCTACACATTGAATACTACACAATGCAATAAAAAGTCCCTAATGGACTAACTCAATATGATGGCTTGTGACACGTCCTGACCAGCAGAGGGTGTAGTTGTGTAGTATTTTGGTCAGGACGTGTTTCGCTGAGGTGCGCACTATCTCGCCCATACACACACACAGTCTGGTGCGCGCTATTCCAGCCCCTCGCAGATGCTGTGCTAGAGTGGGCATCCAGCCTGGTAGGAGGATGCCTGCGCAGCACGTCTGGGCGCCGGTACGCCTCCTAGGACCAGGCTACCCTACTCCCGCTCTACGCACGGCAACCATCAGACCCCTGCACAGCCCAGTTCGCCCTGTACCAGCATCCCACTCATACAGGGCTGCTAGTTCCATACAGCCAGGACGGGTTGTGCAGGCGGTGCAGTCAAGGCCACCTGTGCGCCTCCATGGCCCAGTCTTTCCAGTTCCCGCCTCTCGTGCTAACCCGGAAGTGAGTACCTCCAGTCTGGCATGACCAGTACCAGCAACCCGGACCAAGCTTCCCATTAGTCAGCCTAGTCCTATTCAGCCTGTTCCCACTCCTCGCACTAGCCATGGGGTGCGTGGTTTAAAACTGGCAGTTCCAGTACCAGCACCACGCATTAGGCTTATAGTGCATAATATTAGTTCCTCTCGGCCGGTTCCTGCTTCCCGCACTAGCCCTAGGGTGCGTGTCTTCAGCCTGGTACCTCCTCTACCAGCCCCACGCATCAGGCTTCTAGTGCGTCAGCCCAGCCTCGAGAGTTCGGCACCATTGTGCAGCCCAGAGTATCCGGCACCATTGTGCAGCCCAGAGTATCCGGCACCAGTGTGCAGCCCAGAGTATCCGGCACCAGTGTGCAGCCCAGAGTATCCGGCACCAGTGTGCAGCCCAGAGTATCCGGCACCAGTGTGCAGCCCAGAGTATCCGGCACCAGTGTGCAGCCCAGAGTATCCCGGCACCAGTGTGCAGCCCAGAGTATCCGGCACCAGTGTGCAGCCCAGAGTATCTGGCAACAGTGTCAAGTCCGGAACCGAGGGAGACTGCCTGCGACCCGGAACCGAGGGAGACTGCCTGCGACCCGGAACCGAGGGAAACTGCCTGCGACCCGGAACCGAGGGAGACTGCCTGCGACCCGGAATCAAGGGAGACTGCCTATGACCCGGAACCGGGTGAGTCTGCTTACGATCCGGAACTGAATATAATTAACTATGAACTAAATGAGTCTGCCTACAGCGTTGACTGGACGGAGTATGCCTACGACCTGGAACTGAAAGAGTCTGCCCACGATCCACAATGGAGTGAGTCTGTCTACGACCCGGAACCCAATGAGTCTACCTACAGTCTGGAGGGCAGTAGGCCGGAACCAGAGCCACCTCCAGGATAGGTGGGTTGGGGAGGGGGGGTGTAGCACAGTGCCGTCGTTGACGGCAGCCACCCTCCCTTCCATCCCTTATTGTTTAGGGGTATTTATTTTTGTTTTGTTGTGGTATGGGGGATTTTTGTTTCTTTTTAGGTGCATTCGGGGTCTGCACCTTGGGGGGGGGGGGGGGGGTACTGTCACGTCCTGACCAGCAGAGGGTGTAGTTGTGTAGTATTTTGGTCAGGACATGGCAGAAGATGTCTGTATGTTTGTTCTGGGTTGTATGTTTCTATGTTGGTCTGTGTGGCTCCCGATCAGGGACAGCTGGTTATCGTTGTTCCTGATTGGGAGTCATATATTAGGTGTGTGTTTTTCACTTGGGTTTGTGGGTTGTTGCGCTAGCACTGCTATTATTTTTGTATGTATAGCCTGTTAGCCTGTCGTGAGTCGTTATTGTTTATTGTTTTTCCGTGTTTGCTTCATTCTTTACATTAAAAAGATGAGTATCCACATCCCGCTTGCATTTTGGTCACCCATTCCCAACGACAGCCGTTACAGCTTTTACACAAAATGTAAAGGGAGGGGTATGTAAGAAAGAGCGGGAGAAGAGACAAAGGACTTCACCTGTTATACATACAGTTGAATAATATGCTCATTGTAAATATGGATATTTAGCACCCCAACAACCGCTCATTCAGATTTAAAAATGCAATGTACATATTTACGATTATATGTCTTTGTTGTCTCTCTGTTGAAATCGCCAGTCCGTCTGGGGAGAGTAGTTTGACAGAAGTCTCTGGTTTGTCCCCAGAGATCACAATGTATTTTGTAGTCGTAGCTTCTTGGTTTCGGAGTGTCTGTGAGAATGGATCTTCCAGAGGAAGTGTTGGTTAGAATGGATCTTTTAAAGTACCACCCGGTGGTTCTTGTCGATTTAACTGGACTAAAGTACTTAAACAACTGCCGACTGAATGTTCCTGTGTAGTCTTCTTCTTTTCTTCGAGAGCGTTTCAGAGTTTCTAACCATTTCAACCTGCAGCCACGCTCCACGTTTTTCTGGTCTCATAGAGTCTAACCATTGATGACGTCTGGTTCAACACCGTCCGCCTGCTTGGTCGAATGTACATTTTGTTAGGAGGGCGTTCCAAAAGGGGGCGTTCCATGACACCAACATAATGTCTGTTCTTACGTGGGTGTGGTCACTGACTGGGTAGAACATTTATATGAAATACAATTCTCATTTAGAAGGCCAACATCACATTTCGTCTTCGCAGAAATAGTTTCATATTTAATCCTATAATGTAATAATAATGTAATAATGTAATCCTTTAATCCTTGATGTAAACCTGACAACTGGGAAATATACACATTCAGAGATACAGTTATGTTATACGGGCAATAATGAGATCCCAAAACAACAACTGATCAGACATAATTGTTCTTTAAGTACCCACGGACAATTCCAACTGTTTGGATTACAGAAACATTGTTTCATTATCTAATCTTGGATGTCACAGTAATACAAAATCACTCTCTGTTGTAACAAAGGGATTTTCAACTTTCATTTCTGCAGAGTGGGACAGAGAGAGTTCCTGCAGGTATTTACGACCGTCATAAAACAGCCAACTTCACCCCTCTCCCCCTCTACGGGAGAGAGAGGGCACTGTAGAGCTGACCCACTGTAACCTGATCCTTCAGATCTTCACAGGAGAGTCATGACATAGCTGTCTCCTCTAATGAACCCTGTACAGGTATTTTAAAACGCTAACCCACCCTCCACAGGGGCTGACTCAAAAATAAACATGCAACTCAACAAACAAATGGATGTTTAAAAAAAATTAGGAAGTATTTGTTGTACGACACATCTGCGTGTTGTTTGCCTCTGCTCTTCCACTCCTCCATGGGATCCCATTTGTTGCGTCAGAACAGCCCATATTGTTAATTTATGTTCAGCCACAAATCAGCAAGCCCCGCCTGGTTCTGTCAAGGGCCTTGTAATTTTCACTCCTCTTAACGAGGCGAGAGAGAGATTCCCAAAGTTATATTGACGTATATGTTAGCGTGACATTGTTCAAATAGTAGAGGAATGGTACCGAATTGTAGAGTGTTCTGGATATGATGTGATTGAAAGGTTTCATCTGTGGGATTTTTGTGTTGTTGTGGGATATGTTTTCAGCTGTTCTTATGCTGGTTATACATTGGCGTCTTGGCGACCTATGTGTTATCTTCCCTTTCATCTCACAAACACACACACACTGCCCTGACACGTTCCAGAGAGCAGCACAAGAGAGCACCTATAGAAAAGCATCTTTCATTTTGATGTTAACCTGTTAGGGCTAGGGGGCAGCATTGACACGGCTGGATAAAAAACATACCCGATTTAATCTGGTTACCACTCCTACTCAGTAACTAGAATATGCATATACTTATTACATATGGATAGAAAACACCCTAAATTTTCTAAAACTGTTTGAATGGTGTCTGTGAGTATAACAGAACTCAAAGGTCAGGTCAAAACCTGAGAGATTCCTTTACAGGAAGTGGCCTGTCTGACCATTTCTGGAACTTCTTTGCCATCTCTATCATTTACTAAGGATCTCTGCTCTAACGTGACACTTCCCACGTCTTCCATAGGCTCTCATAGCCCGGGAAAAAAGAGAATGTCGTCATTCCAGCCCCAGGCTGAAACACATTATCGCCTTTCTCAAGTGGCCCATCAAGAGACACTAGCTTATGCGCGTGACCCCGACCGCCCCCGCCTTTGGGATTTTTTCCTCTGTTTGCCGAAAAGGAGATTCCCTGTCGGAATATTATCGCTTTTCTACGAGAAAAATGACGTAAAAATTGATTTTAAACAGCGGTTGACATGCTTCGACGTACGGCAATGGAATACTTTGAATTTTATTGTCAGGAATTGCGCCAAGCGCGCGACACTTCTTTACTATTTCGGATAGTGTCTGGAACGCACGAACAAAACGCCGCTATTCGGATATAACGATGGATTATTTTGGACCAAACCAACATTTGTTATTGAAGTAGACGTCCTGGGTGTGCATTCTGACGAAGACAACAAAAGGTAATCAAACTTTTATAATAGTAAATATGATTATGGTGAGTGCTAAACTTGCCGGGTGTCTAAATAGCGAGCCCGTGATGCCTGGGCTATGTACTTAGAATATTGCAAAATGTGCTTTCACCAAAAAGCTATTTTAAAATCGGACATATCGAGTGCATAGAGGAGGTCTGTATCTATAATTCTTAAAATAATTGTTATGCTTTTTGTGAACGTTTATCGTGAGTAATTTAGTAAAATGTTAGCGAATTCCCCGTAAGTTTGCGGGGGGTATGCTAGTTCTGAACGTCACATGCTAATGTAAAAAGCTGGTTTTTGATATAAATATGAACTTGATTGAACAAAACATGCATGTATTGTATAACATAATGTCCTAGGGTTGTCATCTGATGAAGATCATCAAAGGTGAGTGCTGCATTTAGCTGTCTTCTGGGTTTTGGTGACATTATATGCTGGCTTGAAAAATGGGTGTCTGATTATTTCTGGCTTGGTACTCTGCTGACATAATCTAATGTTTTGCTTTCGTTGTAAAGCCTTTTTGAAATCGGACAGTGTGGTTAGATTAACGAGAGTCTTATCTTTAAATGGCTGTAAAATAGTCATATGTTTGAGAAATTGAAGTAATAGGATTTTGAAGATTTTGAAAATCGCGCCACAGGCTGGCAGTGGCTGTTACGTAGGTGGGACGAATTCGTCCCGCCGGTCCCATAGAGGTTAACAAAGGGCAGGTTTTTATTTGGCTTGAACAGAAGGTTTGTGTTAACATCATTAGTGATAGCTAGCCACGGTCCCCTCCACTGTGGCCCTCTCTCAGGGACACCTAGCTCTTATTCAGCCCCACTAGACCCCACCCTAAGGGGGGTGTACCTAACCAGAGAGGGGGTCTGACCTGTATGATACTCAGGGGTCCAGCATTAAGTATGTTTCAATGCTGGCCTCCAGTAAAGACAAAGAATGTATATATATATGTGTGTGTGTGTGTGTGTGTCTGTGTGTGTGTGTGTGTGTGTGTGGTAGACCACTGTGTTGTATGCTGACTCATCTGTTTAGATGTTTGAGGCTCTTCCGTTATAAATGCTTGATGGGATTTATGGTCTTTCAGACCCTGGTTGCATTCCAAATGACACCCTATTTCCTATTTATGGCTCTGGTCAAAAGTAGTGCACAACATAGGGAATAGGGTGCGATTTGAGACTCAAATCCTGTTGTTTTGTCTGCTGGGTTTGTTAGGGCCCTATCTGAAAGTGTAGGAATCAGAGTAGTATGAAGCAACAATGTTAATCGTACTACACTCAGAAAAAAAGGTGCAATCTAGAACCTAAAAGGGTTCTTCGGCTGTCCCCATAGGAGAACCCTTTGAAGAACCATTTTCAGTTCCGGGTAGAACCCTTTTGGGTTCCATGTAGAACCCTTTTGGGTTCCATGTAGAACCCTTCCCAAAGAGGGTTGTACATAGAACCAAAAGGGTTCTACCTGGAACCAAAAACGGTTCTCCCATGGAGACAGCTGAAGAATCATTTTGGAACCCTTTTTTCGAAGAGTATATGTGAGACTATGTAGAAACACAAAAACACACACACACACACACACAGACACGCACACACACGCATATATACACAGTGCCTGAGTGGTCTTGTATTCGTTACAGTATGTTCCAGTGATCACATCAGTCACTACTTCCCAGGCTTCTGTCTTCGATAATGAATGTGGGACTATTTTCGATCTACTGGCAAGACATTCTGGCACTGAGCATATGTGTGTGTATGTGTATGCATGCACACAAATTTGTGTCTGCGTCTCTTTGTGTGTATTTAATGTCTACGCATGTGTGATTGAGTATGTGTGAGTGTGTGGACCCTGTCTTCACACCCTAGTAGAAACATAAACCTGACTGTCTCATACTAGTTGCTCCAGCCACTGTTGCCCAAATGTCAAATGCTAAACTTCTCCCTTCATCACCCCGTCCTCCACAATCCATTGCCCATCCATCCATCCTCAAGCCCCCACCCCCACCCTATCCATCAAACCTCTCCCATTCTAACCCATCTACTGAGTTAACTCCTTCCCCAAGCCACCTCCCCCCCATACATTCCTACATTTCACAGCCATAAACAACTATTAACTTAATGGTTAAGAAAAATAATTAAAGGAAGAACATCTGTGCAACCCCGAGCAGCCAGTCAGAGAGGAAAAGGAAGTAGACAGAGATTCTGGTTGTTGATTGGCCTAGCCAGACGCTTGCACCTTGTTAAGTCACTCCCTTTTACATGCGTGTGCTCTATAGTCTATTTAGCGACGGAGAGTCAGCAAGACACGGCCAGAAAAAAAACAGAGAGGAAAAACCTCAGAGCAGAGACACACTAACACATGGAAATGGTTAGCTGCTCACTCAGTGGGAGCAGGCAAGCAGCAGCTAGCACTCTCTTTCTTTCATTCTTTATTTTGCTCTCTCATTTACAACAGAAGAGCCATAAATCTTATTTTTGTCTTTCGATATTTATGTCTCTAAATAAGAACCAGATTGCGGCCATTAATTTAAGCTGTTTTAGTTTAAGGATGTTACTGGAAATTGAAGTGGAACAATTATTTAGAAAATTAAATCAGAAATAGATAGTGGTAGGGGTATACATCTCTGTATTACGTTTGAATTTTTCAATGAAATTCTCTGTCCACACCGCTACCGAAAAAGCTATCTCCTTCCCCTCTCTCTCTCCCCTTCCCTCTCTCTCTTTCTTTCTCTGCCTCCTTCCCTGTCTCCTTTCTCCTCTCCATCTTTCCCTCTCGGTCTCTCACCCTCTCTCTGTCTCTCACCCTCTCTCTGTCTCTCACCCTCTCACCCTCTCTCTGTCTCTCACCCTCTCTCTGTCTCTCACCCTCTCTCTGTCTCTCACCCTCTCTCTGTCTCTCACCCTCTCTCACCCTCTCTCTGTCTCTCACCCTCTCTCTGTCTCTCACCCTCTCTCTGTCTCTCACCCTCTCTCTGTCTCTCACCCTCTCTCTGTCTCTCACCCTCTCACCCTCTCTCTCTCTCTCTCTCTCTCTCTATCTCCTTTCCTCTCTCTCTCTCTATCTCCTTTCCTCTCTCCTTCCCTATCTCCATCTTTCCCTCTGTCTCTCACACTCTCTCTCTCGCTCTCTCTCTCTCTCTCTCTCACTCTCTTGCTACTGCGTTTTTGTCTCTCTGTCCCTGCAGTTGTGTGGCAGAGCGGCAAAATAACTAACCAAGGCCATATAAACATCCATGGAAATTAAAGTGAGAAATACACATGGCTCTGAAATAATCTATAAAACTAAACTAAACACTAACAAACAAGCAGAAATGTCTGTTAGTGTGTTAATGCCTTTGTGTGTGTGTGTGTGTGTGTGTGTGTGTGTGTGTGTGTGTGTGTGTGTGTGTGTGTGTGTGTGTGTGTGTGTGTGTGTGTGTAAGTAATTCCCGTGACTGTGGTGGTTTGACTCACTCAGGTGGAATACATTTAAAGAAATATGTAACTTTTTGGGTGAGCTGACCAAATTCACATAGAAATATGTTATAGATATGTCATTCTCATTCAAAGCATGTCTTGGAAGCAGTAGATTTGTACTATGGGCTCTATTTTTACGCTTCTCATTCTTAAATTTAGTTTTTTTCTACTTTCTCAAAGTGTCTGTAATCTGATTACAATATGTTTCTGGTAACGTAACAGATTACAGGTAGTTTTTTATTAATCAGATTACATGTACTGCGTGTGTGTTTGTGTGTACAGTTGAAGTAGGAAGTTTACATACACCTTAGCCAAATACATTTAAACTCAGTATTTCACAATTCCTGACATTTAATCCCAGTAAAAATTCCCTGTTTTACGTCGGTTAGGCTCACCACTGTATTTTAAATGTCAGAATAATAGTAGAGAGAATGATTTATTTCAGCTTTTGTTTCTTCAATCACATTCCCAGTGGGTCAGAAGTTTACAAACACTCAATTAGTATTTGGAAACATTGCCTTTAAATTGTTTAACTTGGGTCAAACTTTTCGGGTAGCCTTCCACAAGCTTCCCACAATAAGTTGGGTGAATTTTGGCCCGTTCCTCCTGACAGAGCTGGTGTAACTGAGTCATGTTTGTAAGGCCTCCTTGCTCGCACACACTTTTTCAGTTTTCCCCACACATTTTCTATGAGATTGAGGTCAGGGCTTTATGATGGCCACTCCAACACCTTGACGTTGTTGTACTTAAGCCATTTTGCCACAACTTTGGAAGTATGCTTGGGGTCATTGTCCATTTGGAAGACCCATTTGCAACCAAGCTTTAACTTCCTGACTGATGTCTTGAGATGTTGCTTCAAAATATCCACATAATTTCCCATCCTCATGATGTCATCTATTTTGTGAAGTGCACCAGTCCCTCTTGCAGCAAAGCTCCCCCACAACATGATGCTGCCACCCCCGTGCTTCACGGTTGGGATGGTGTTCTTCGGCTTGCAAGAATCCCCCTTTTTCCTCCAAACATAACGATGGTCATTATGGCCAAACAGTTCTTACTTTATTTCATCAAACACAGGATATTTCCCCAAAAAGTACAATCTTTGTCTCCATGTGCAGTTGCAAACCGTAGTCTGGCTTTTTTATGGCGGTTTTGGAGCAGTGGCTTCTTCCTTGCTGAGCGTCCTTTCAGGTTATGTTGATGTTCGACTCGTTTTACTGTGGATATAGATACATTTCCTCCAGCACCTTCACATGGTCCTTTGCTGTTGTCCTGGGATTGATTTTCACTTTTCGCACTAAAGTACGTTCATCTCAAGGAGACAGAACGCGTCTCCTTTCTGAGCGGTATTATGCTGCATGGTCCCATGGTGTTTATACTTGTGTAATATTGTTTGCACAGATGAACGTGGTACCTTCAGGCATTTGGAACTTGCTCCCAAGGATGAACCAGACCTGTGGAGGTCTACAATTTTTTGGGGGAGGTCTTGGCTGATGTCTTTTCCTTTTCCCATGATGTCAAGCAAAGAGGCACTGAGTGTGAAAGTAGGCCTTGAAATACATCCACAGGTACATCTCCAATTGACTCAAACGATGTCAATTAGCCTATCAGAAGCTTCTAAAGACATGACATCATTTTCTGAAATTTTCCAAGCTGTTTAAAGGCACAGTCAACTTAGTGTATGTAAACTTCTGACCCACTGGAATTGTGATACAGTGAATTATAAAAGTGAAATAATCTGTCTGTAAACAATTGTTGGAAAAATTGCTTGTGTCATGCACAAAGTAGAGGTCCTAACCGATTTGCCAAAACTATAGTTTGTTAAAACGAAATTTGTCGTTGAAAAATTAGTTTTAATGACTCCAACCTAAATGTATGTAAACTTCCAACTTAAACTGTATGTGTGTGACTGCGTTTGAGCGTGTGTGTGTGTGTATGTGTTGGTGTATTTGTTTGTGTGTCCCAGTTACATTTTGTTTTCAAAAGCTTTGGTGCAAATTTCCCAAGTATCTGGCAGTTGTTTCAAAACTCTAAAATATTTTTCAATTTACAGCACACAAAATCATACCGTTTCACATTGCAATACATCGTCATATAAAGTCATCACTTTTCACAATTTGTATTTTGTTTTCAGGTAGGCCAGTTGAGAACAAGTTCTCATTTACAACTGTGACCTGGCCAAGATAAAGCAAAGCAGTGCGACACAAACAACAACACAAAGTTACACATGGAATAAACAAACATACAGTCAATAATACAATAGATAAGTCTATATACAGTGTGTGAAAATGAGGTAAGATATGGGAGGTAAGGCAATAAATAGGCAATATTGGTGAAAAAATATACAATTTAGCAATTAAACACTGGAGTGATAGATGTGCAGAAGATGAATGTGCAAGCAGAGATACTGGGGTGCAAGGAGCATAAAAATAAATAACAATATGGGGATGAGGTAGTTGGGTGGGCTGTTTACAGATGGGCTATGTGCAGGTGCAATTATCTGTAAGCTGCTCTGACAGCTGATGCTTAACCTCTATGGGCTAGGTGGGACGCTTGCGTCCCACCTACGTAACAGCCACTGCCAGCCTGTGGCGCGATTTTCAAAACCTTAAAAATCCTATTACTTCAATTTCTCAAACATATGACTATTTTACAGCCATTTAAAGACAAGACTCTCGTTAATCTAACCACACTGTCCGATTTCAAAAAGGCTTTACAACGAAAGCAAAACATTAGATTATGTCAGCAGAGTACCAAGCCAGAAATAATCAGACACCCATTTTTCAAGCCAGCATATAATGTCACCAAAACCCAGAAGACAGCTAAATGCAGCACTCACCTTTGATGATCTTCATCAGATGACAACCCTAGGACATTATGTTATACAATACATGCATGTTTTGTTCAATCAAGTTCATATTTATATCAAAAACCAGCTTTTTACATTAGCATGTGACGTTCAGAACTAGCATACCCCCCGCAAACTTCCGGGGAATTCGCTAACATTTTACTAAATTACTCACGATAAACGTTCACAAAAAGCATAACAATTATTTTAAGAATTATAGATACAGACCTCCTCTATGCACTCGATATGTCCGATTTTAAAATAGCTTTTTTGTGAAAGCACATTTTGCAATATTCTAAGTACATAGCCCAGGCATCACGGGCTCGCTATTTAGACACCCGGCAAGTTTAGCACTCACCATAATCATATTTACTATTATAAAAGTTTGATTACCTTTTGTTGTCTTCGTCAGAATGCACACCCAGGACTGCTACTTCAATAACAAATGTTGGTTTGGTCCAAAATAATCCATCGTTATATCCGAATAGCGGCGTTTTGTTCGTGCGTTCCAGACACTATCCGAAATAGTAAAGAAGTGTCGCGCGCATGGCGCAATTCGTGACAATAAAATTCTAAATATTCCATTACCGTACTTCGAAGCATGTCAACCGCTGTTTAAAATCAATTTTTACAACATTTTTCTCGTAGAAAAGCGATAATATTCCGACAGGGAATCGCCTTTTCGGCAAACAGAGGAAAAAATCCCAAAGGCGGGGGCGGTCGGGGTCACGCGCATAAGCCCAGTGTCCCTTGATCGGCCACTTGAGAAAGGCGATAATGTGTTTCAGCCTGGGGCTGGATTGACGACATTCTGTTTTTTCCCGGGCTCTGAGCGCCTATGGACGACGTGGGAAGTGTCACGTTAGAGCAGAGATCCTTAGTAAATGATAGAGATGGAAAAGAAGTTCAAGAAATGGTCAGACAGGCCACTTCCTGTAAAGGAATCTCTCAGGTTTTGACCTGCCATTTGAGTTCTGTTATACTCACAGACACCATTCAAACAGTTTTAGAAAATGTAGGGTGTTTTCTATCCATATGTAATAAGTATATGCATATTCTAGTTACTGGGTAGGAGTGGTAACCAGATTAAATCGGGTATGTTTTTTATCCAGCCGTGTCAATACTGCCCCCTAGCCCTAACAGGTTAAAGTTAGTGACGGAGATATGAGTCTCCAGCTTCAGTGATTTTTGCAATTTCTTCCAGTCATTGGCAGCAGAGACCTGGAAAGAAAGGTGGCCAAATGAGGAATTGGCTTTGGGGGTAACCAGTGAAATATACCTGCTGGAGCGCATGCTACGGGTGGGTGAGTGCTGCTATGGTGACCAGTGAGCTGAGATAAGGCGGGGCTTTACCTACCAAAGACTTATAGATGACCTGGAACCAGTGGGTTTGGCGACAAATCTGTAGTGAGGTTCAGCCAACGAGACCATACAGGTCGCAGTGGTGGGTAGTATATGGGGTTTTGGTGACAAAATGGATGGCACTTTAACAGACTGCATCCAATTTGCTGAGTAGAGTGTTGGAGGCTATTTTATAAATTACATCGCCGAAGTCAAGGATCGGTAGGATAGTCAGTTTTACAAGGGTATGTTTGGCAGTATGAGTGAAGGATGCTTTGTTGTGAAATAGGAAGCTGATTCTAGATTTAATTTTGGATATGATATGCTTATGCTCACCTAGGTATTTGTAGTTGTCGAGTAGTGATGCTAGCCGGGCAGGCAGGTGCGGGCAGCAATCGGTTGAAGAGCATGCATTTAGTTTTACTTGCATTTAAGAGCAGTTGGAGGCCATGGAAGGAGTGTTGTATGGCATTGAAGTTAATCTGGAGGTTAGTTAACACAGTGTCCAAAGACGGGCCAGAAGTATACAGAATGGTGTCATCTGCGTAGAGGTGGATCAGAGAATCACCAGCTGCGAGAGCGACATCATTGATACATACAGAGAAAGAGTCGGCCCGAGAATTGAACCCTGTGGCTCCCCCATAGAGACTGCCAGAGGTCCGGACAACAGGCCCTCCGATTTGACATACTGAACTATGCCTGAGAAGTAGTTGGTGAACCAGGTGAGGCAGTCATTTGAGAAACCAAGGCTGTTGAGTCTGCCAATAAGAATGCGGTGATTGACAGATTCGAAAGCCTTGGCCAGGTCGCTGAATACGAATAGTATTGTCTCTTATCGATGGCCGTTATGACATCGTTTAGGACCTTGAGCGTGGCTGAGGTGCACCCATGACCAGCTTGGAAACCAGATTGGATAGCGGAGAAGGTAAGGTGGGATTCAAAATGATCGGTGATCTCTTTGTTAATTTGGGTTTTGATTTGGGTTTTGAAGACCTTAGAAAGGCAGGGTAGGATAGATATAGGTCTGTAACAGTTTGGGTCTAGAGTGGCTCCCCCTTTGAAGAGGGGGATGACCGCGGCAGCTTTCCGATCTTTGAGGATCTCAGACGATACGAAAGAGGTTGAACAGGCTGGTAATAGGGGTTGCAACAATTGCGGTGGATAATTTTAGAAAAAGAAGGTCCAGATTGTCTAGCCCAGCTGATTTGTAGGGGTCCAGATTTTGCAGCTCTTTCAGAACATCAGGTATCTGGATTTGGGTGAAGGAGAAGCTGGGGAGGCTTGTGAAAGTTGCTGTGGGGGGGTACAGAGCTGTTGACCGGGGTAGGGGTAGCCAGATGGAAAGCATGGCCAGCCGTAGAAAAATGCTTATTGAAATTCTCAATTATCGTGGATATATCGGTGGTGACTTTACAGTGTCCCAGAACTTTTTGGAGTTTGTGCTAGAGGATGCAAATTTCTGTTTGAAAAAGCTAGCCTTTGCTTTCCTAACTGCCTGTGTATTTTGGTTCCTAACTTCCCTGAAAAGTTGCATATCACGGGGGCTATTCGATGCTAATGCAGTACGCCACAGGATGTTTTTGTGCTGGTCAAGGGCAGTCAGGTCTGGAGTGAACCAGGGGCTATATCTGTTCCAGGTTCTAAATTGTTTTGAATGGGGCATGCTTATTTAAGATGGTGAGGAAAGCACTTTTAAAGAATAACCAGGCATGCTCTACTGATGGAATGCAATGCTCACAATGCAATGCTCACAATACTTTTGATATGTTTTCTCATTTGTTAAAATACATTTTACTATTAGTTCATAATGCAACTGCTCCTAATTGATAATCACTTAACCGTTTGGTTAATCTATAAATTCTAAACTAGTTTTCCTACTGCACATTTTGAGAACTACATAATGAAAATGTATGTTTGTAAAGTAGAAACATACACTGCTCTTGCTATTATCACTGCTCTTTATTAAGCTTTACGTATCGGCCCCTTTTTCGTGATATCCAATTGGTAGTTACAGTCTTGTCCTATCGCTGCAACTTCCGTACGGACTCGGAAGATGTGAAGGTCGAGAGCCATACGTCCTCCGAAACACGACCCTACCCAGCCGCACATACTTGAAAATAGCACCAAAGTGAAAAAAACCTCAGTGGCCACCCTGAACTAAGAGGCGGAGAGGGGAAACCTAATAAATTAATGGAAAGCGTGAGGGTGGTAGAGGACCTGCCCCAGAAGCCCTGTGGCCCTGCTACTGGTTCCTCTCAGCCCAGATTGAGGGTGACTGGCTGGGGAGATGTGAGCCCTCTGCTCCCCTCTCTGGTACTCCCTAGGTCCTGGGTGAGAGGGAAACAAACTGCACAGCACGGAAACCAAGATTCCAAGAAACCAAGAGTCCAACATGAAAACATTTTCCATCCACTCTGTATAATGTGCATGAAAATAATTCACAAAATGTGTGGACACCTGCTCGTCGAACATCTCATTCCAAAATCATGGGCATTAATATGGAGTTGGTCCCCCCTTTCTGCTATAACAGCCTCCACTCTTCTGGGAAGGCGTTTGGCTAAATGTTGTAACATTGCTGCGGGGACTTCCAGTCAGCCACTTGAGCATTAGTGAGGTCGGGCACTGATGTTGGGCGATTAGGCCTGACTCGCAGTCGGCGTTCCAATTCATCACAAAGGTGTCCGATGAGGTTGAGGTCGTCAAGAATTTAATTGTATGCTGTAGCATTAAGATTTCCCTTCACTGGAACTAAGAGGCCTAGCCAAAACCATGAAAAAGCACTCTCCTGCCATCCACCAACCCCAGATTCGTCTGTCGTACTTCCAGATGGTGAAGCGTGATTCATCACTCCAGAGAAAGGACTTTCGTTGCTCCAGAGTTCAAAAGTGGTGACCTTTACACCACTCCAGCCAACGCTTGGCATTGCAAATGGTGATCTTAGGCTTATCTGCGGCTACTCAGCCATGGAAACCCATTTCATGAAGCTCCCGATGCACAGTTATTGTGCTAATGTCGCTTCCAGAGGCAGTTTGGAACTCGGTAGTGATTGTTGCAACCGAGGACACATGATTTTTCCGTGCTACGTGCTTCAGCATTTGGCAGTCCCATTCTGTGAACTTGTGTGGCTTATCACTTTTCTGCTGAGCTGTTGTTGCTTTTAGACTTTTCCACTTAACGAAAACAGCACTTGCAGTTGACTGGTGCAGCTCTAGCAGGGCAGAAATTTGACGAACTGACTTGTTGGAAAGGTGGCATCCTATGACGATGCCATGTTGAAAGTCACTGAGCTTTTCAGTACGGGCCATTCTACTGCCAATGTTTGTCTATGGAAATTGCATGGCTGTGTGCTCGATTTTATACACCTGTCAGCAACGGGTGTGGCTGAAAAAGCCGAATCCACTAATTTGAAGGGGTAGTGTATGTGCATTGTGCAATCCCAGTCCTAAAGACCCACAATACATACAGAAAGGCTTACACAAAGACAGCCTTATTCCAGTTGGTTGACTGTGGGCAGCCGAGAGCCAAGTGCAAGAGACACGGTGAAAGCTAAAAAAGGTTAGTAAGGGTAGCTGCAGACCTTTGTCTTCGTCCCAAATGGCTCCCTACTACCTATAACGCAGTTTTTTTACCCAGGGCCTATAGGGTCTGGTCAAAAGTAGTGCGCTATATAGTCATTTGGGACGTAATGCCTCAACAAAGTGTTTGCTCTCACACTACCTCGTAGCCAAGGTATGGTTATTAATTTTAGCAAGTGTTTTTTTATGATGTGACAAAGTTATTCCTGCAGATGAGGACAGCGCAGGGGGACAGGGGGACGGATCACTAAGCTGCTGGCTGACACACACACACACACACACACACACACACACACACACACACACACACACACACACACACACACACACACACACAGGCATGCGCCTATGCATGCACACACGCACACACACAGACACACACACACACTCACACACCCTTCTGCCTTCCATGTTCCCACGCTGGGGGATCCAGACTCAACACATTGTAGGGTGAGGAGGGGAGAGGAGGAAGGAGAAAGGAAAGGAGAAAATAAAATGTCTGCCTGTTCCGGTCTCTAACTAACATAAACATATCATAAAAAGGATCTTCTGTCTGACTCAGGGATCCAAGGTCTCTCCACAGTTCAAGTCTCACAGTTCATAGGTTTGGGTTGGAGCAGTGTTCAGTGCTTGGACACCTCTTCAAGTGTCTTTTCTGTCATGGTCGAAAGCCAGTGAAAGCCAACATGGGTTATGCAAAAGGTAATCTAGACTAAAGACTTCCACATCCTTATTTGTAACCCTTTTTAGACTATAGTTTGCCAACTTGCTTTGCTTTTGGTACTTTCAAAATACTTCGTGAAATTCTCTGACTGTATGTCCCAAATGGCACCCTATTCTCTATGTAGTGCACTACTTTTGACCAAAGCCCTATGGGCCCTGGTCAAAAGCAGTGCACTATAAAGGGAATAGTGTGTCATTTGGGATATACCCTGACTGTTCCATGAGCACATTCTGACTGAATTCCCAGAGAGAGAAGGTTTTGTATTTGCTGTTTTGCTTCTCATTTACTTTACTTACCACTCTCCCTCTCTGCTCTTCGATAGCACTGATGACAGATTCTCCATGCTGTTTCCAACCAGTGCCTTAATAAACCAGCCTAGCGAAGACTCTCCCAGTGAGTGGACTCAAACTGTGTGGGAATGGATTTCCTTATGAGTTACATCTTACTTCACATGCAGTTTTTTGCTGCTCACAATGCTATATTATGTCTCCGCTTTAGACTTGCGTTCTGTGGAAATTTGAAGGCTCGAAGGCATGCACTATTAAAACTGGTAGTAAGAATAGAGAACATTATAATGGAAAGAGCTTCATGCAGTAGCACCTTAGTTTCCAAAGCCAGTCACATAGGCCTAGTGTATGTTTGACAGACGTTAATCATGCAATGCTGTATGCTTCTTCTGGGGTGTGTAGGGGTGAATGGGAGAGGTGAATATGGAGGGCTAGGGGGTAACCATATGCTTTGAGACCACTAACGCCAATACCGCTCCAGTTTTGTTTTATCTGATATTACAGGCAGGAAGAGGGGAGGGGAGCAGGGTAACAGTCAGAAGTATACAGCGTGGTATAATTATTGGTTAGTTGGCCCCATGCAGCCAGACAGTCCTGTTACCATCAGGGCTCGGCAGACTGCAGCAGAGTCAGAGAGGCTATAAAACATGATTAAGTAGGGAACTGTAGCAGTAAAGGAAAGGCCCGGCCAGTCATGGATTACAAATTATAGTTAAATTAGCTGCAATGGAGTAAGCGTGTGTGTATGTGTTTGTGTGTTTGTGTTTGCGTGTGCATGTGTGTGTGAGCTATGTCGCTGCATGTGAACATGTCTGGCCCTTTATTATTAAACACAATCAGCTAGTTAACCAGTAGCAAACAGACAGCCAGACAGACACAGCCAGGCTAACTAGAAACCTCTTTATTGTCCAACCAACATCACTGAATAATGTGGAGTAAGTGTAGCATTTATGGAAAAAATGTAAGCAGTATAGGTACAGTATGGACAGCATGTTTTCTATTTTGTATGTTACACATACGTTTATTTTCAGATGTTTTCATGAAGACAACATTGCTGGACTAGCTAAAAACACGCCTAGGATTTAGCTTCTTTGTATTTTGGTTGCACACAGGTACTTGTGTTTATCCCCTATAGTACAGTGAGACTAGAATACATCTATACTGCCTCCCCCTCTAATCAAAAATATGAATGTTTAGTAGTCTTTGTTGAAATCGTTGAATGGAAGTTGATGCTGCCAATGGTAATTATGGACAATTGGTGGGACAATAAGGTGATGACAGCTGTGTGGATTGTGTGTGTGTGTGTGTGTGTGTGTGTGTGTGTGTGTGTGTGTGTGTGTGTGTGTGTGTGTGTGTGTGTGTGTGTGTGTGTGTGTGTGTGTGTGTGTGTGTGTGTGTGTGTGTGTGTACACATATTTCCCTCAGACTACACAGACCAACAAAGATTTCGAAAAACATATCCAATTTTGATAAACTCCCATATCTATTAGATGAAATACCACAGCAGCAAGATTTGTGATCTGTTGCCATACGAAAGAGCAAAAAACATCATTGTAAATACAATACATCTTTGAATTTATTTTCCCTTTCTTTCTTCAATTGTTTGCACATTGTTACAACACAGTACATAGTCAATATTAAAACACATAATATGTCTCTATTCTTTTGAAACTTTTGTGAGAGTAATGTTCATTCTGATTATTTATTTAATTTTTGTTTAATATCTTTTACACTTGTTTTGTCAAGGTAAACATATGTTTCCCATGCCAATAAAGCCCTTTGAATTGAATTGAGAGAGATAATAAAGACAGAAATAGACAGAGCGAAAGAGAGAGAGATTGACAGAGAGAGACATAGAGACAGAGAAACACACACAGAGACAGTGAGAGAGAAAAGAGGTGGGGGAGGCCCTTGGGATAAATACAGCAGGTAGCCCTAATTATCACAACACCCTTCACACCAAGCCCTGTAGAATTAAGCTTATAGGCCCTACAATGAGCAACCCCACTTGACACACAGGTGCTAAACATCCCAGAGGAGGTTGTGAAGTAGTCCAGTTGGATGGCCCGTTTCTATCTTTATGAGCTTCCTGTCTGTCAAGGTGAGATGAGCCAGCCAGGACCCTCCATTGTATTGTATTGTGTGTCGTCTGTGTGTGTCGTGTGTGTGTGTGTGTGTGTGTAGTTGTGTTGTGTGTGTATGTGTATCCAATCACTCCCCCCCCCCCCTCTCCCCCATGCTATTGGTCATGGAGTCATATTTTAGTGCAACCAAACAGATAGACAGACTGGCTAGGAGACAACTAGGAGACAACTCCTATCAGTGCCATCGCTGTTTGCATCGTGCGTGTGTGTGCTCTCCACCGTCCTCACGTCCTGCTGGTGTCAGGACCATTAAAGTCACCGGTGTGTGCCGTGTCATCTTCAGTAAATGTCAATAGGAAAGAAAATGGCACCCTATTCCCTATTTAGTGCACTACTTTTGACCAGAGACGTAACCATGAAATGAACGTTTCATGTGATTAAGAGGACATTGTTCATGCTTGATCTTGTTAGCAGAGGTTCAAGGGGAAAGACTGCAAATGTTATAGCAAATAATGGAGGGTAACGCTTTATAAAAATAACAGAGATACAGGTATAATCCATTATTATGTGTTATAAGCATAATGTCTAATTATGGGGTTAAGAAAGCCATCAGCGACTCATAGCATGACATGCTTGTAAATGTGTGTGAATCATATTAACATAGAGATCGCTAAATGTAAACACTGGTCTATCTATAGGATGACATTGTGTGGTTAATGGTCTTCCTTTATGAAGCACAATGCATCATTCTGGAGCATGATCCCTGAGTCGAAAACACACAGAGTGACACGTTGCGCTCTACAGCCAAATAGAGCTCATCGAAGTCTTCCTATGACTGATGAATTAACTGCCCTCAATGACGCACAAACTGCATTGTTACGGTGGGGGTGATTATCCAATACCTGCTCAAATTAATAGGATTGTTGGGGGAGAGTTTTGAGGATTAATTTGCGTCCCAGTTCCAGCACTGACTGTCCAGAAACACTTGATGTGGCCTCGAAAGAAAACAAACAGAACACTGGCAACAACACGGACTACAGGCCCAAGAGTTCCATGAACTGTGTGTGTGTCTGTTAACAGAATTATGTGTGATTTTACAAAGGAGAACATGTATTAAGATTTGCACGTAAACAAGGCAGGAGAGAGAGGATTATGGCTCAAGTAGTCAACATAAACAACCATGACGCTGTCAATGTTTGGACTCTCGCTGAGAGAGAGAGAGAGAGAGAGAGAGAGAGAGAGAGAGAGAGAGAGAGAGAGAGAGAGAGAGAGAGAGAGAGAGAGAGAGAGAGAGAGAGAGAGAGAGAGAGAGAGAGAGAGAGAGAGAGAGAGAGAGAGAGAGAGAGAGAGAGAGAGAGAGAGAGAGAGAGAACTAAAGACGTCATGCTGACCCTGTTCTACGGACACGTTCCCTTACCCTCATTAGATGATTAACCAGAAAGCAGAGGGAATGGGCCTGTTTAATCTTTCAAAGCAGAGGGACACTAACCCTCTCCTATTCTCACTCTGGGCAGCACAAGCCCTTTTACCCCATGACAATAAAATGGAAAAGATGAAAAATAAAAGGTGAGGAGTAATTAAGAGTGGAGGAAGAAGAAGGGATGAGGAGGGGTAAGCTTAGATTGTTGTTCCTATTCAATTCAGCACATAACAACATCTGACATGCATGACAGTAACTGCTTGCTAATTATGGCACAGCTTTGCCGAATGGGGTTGTTGTGTCACTGGGACCCCCGAACAATATGCCGATTGTTGTGTGAGAAGATTGGTTAGACAGGACAGGGCCGGACCAGCTGCTTTCATAGAACCAATTATTCCCATTTACTGTTGCTGCTTCAAGCTGCTGATCTGCCTGGCATGAACAAGGGGAAAAAAGATTGAGGCAGCAAGGACAAATGAAAGAAAGAAAAAAAGACAGATAAAGGAAATAAAAGACAGAGAGAAAGGAATCAAGTATCAAAGCACCTGAAGTTCGGATGGAGATGGAGACACTAGTAGGTGTGAAAACAAAGAGCTTACATAAAACAAAACCTCTGCCATTTTAAGTTTGGATGGATAGAGAGAGAGAAGTTCTGTGGCCTTTGCCTAATGAGCTCTGCCACCAACTTCCCCCAGCTGGGGGGGGGCGATTATGAATTGAGTTAATGAGCCTGAGGGTGGTAGTGGTGGGGGGTGGGTGAGGGTGGCAGTCAATTTCTATCATCCACAGCCCCCTTCCTCTCCCTGTCCCTTTGATTCAACAAATGAACAATTCTGCTGCAGGTGTTGTAGATATGCACTGATCTAGGCTGATGGATTCCTCTGGTTAACTGTAATGAGTGTCACATTTAGTAAACGTGTTTCTGTACTGAAGGGTTTTGTCTGTCTTAATCTTCCGGACTTAAACCTGATTTTATTATCAGAATAACTTAAGTATTGCCACTTTCTGGGTATTTTGGATAATTAACTATGTTATTTTGCCTTTATTCAACCATGTAAGTAATTGAGAACACATTCTCTTTCACTATAATGACCTGAATTAAATGCATGTTTAATGCTTATGATCATATGAATAGTTTTCACTTTTGGGAACCATTCCGTTGGCTCTATTTTACAGGGGAAACTAATGTGAAACTAGGCAAGCTAACCGGAGGGGAATTTAGTAAGTGGTTTTTGATTAATTAGTTCAGAGGACGTCATCTATCCATCCCATCATGTCATCCCCAGGTCATGGACTAGTATTGATTCACTCACAAAGGCACTCTATCGGTCCTTGTCAAAAGTAGTGCATTATATAGGGAATAGTGTGCCATTTGGTACGCACACATGCGTGGGCGTGGGATTGAGTTCTATGCTGTGTGAAAGTGGGGAGATGAGCTGGTTGACTCAGTGAACCCTGTGGCCAAGGACCAAACAAGTAGAGGTGAAGGGGTGTGTGTTGGTGGAGGGGGTGAGGGTGGAGGGGGAGAAGGAGAGATAAGGTGGGGGTAGAGTGTTTTGGGGGAGAAGAGGGAGAGAGAGATATGAGGGTGGAGTGGTGAGGAGAAGTGAGAGGTGTTTGTGTTCCCTTCAGTTCTTAGTGCTTGGCCTATTTAGACTGATTTCATCTCCCAGCACCACCACCCCTCCAGACTCCTCTCCTCTCCCACTGAGCTCTGCTTAAAGTGCTGACTTGACCACTCAACCATGTGACACAGGGCAGCCGAGGAGCCAACAGAAGAAGAAGAGGAAGGGTGGAAAAAGAGAGGAGTGGAAGGAGGGAAAGAGGGAGAGGAAGTGAAATTGTGTGCATTCATCCTTCCCTCTTGTTTTCTAACTAATCTAATAGGCTGTGTTTGCTAGTTGAAATGAGCGCCAGTGATTATGCCTAGAACAGTTTATCTGTCTGATTTATCAAACGGCCCGTCCTTAAAGGATCTCTGTAATAGTTCTGCCGTAGGGATGAGATCATGGCCACAGAGTCACACACAACACAACACATCACAACACAACAACCTCCTCTCTGTGTCTGCTACTGGCTCTGTCTAAACTAGGCTGAACTTTCCCTCACAGAGATAGAGATAACACACTGGAATGCATCCCAAATGGCACCCTATTCCATATTTACTGCACTACTTTTGGGCCCTGGTCAAGGGAATAGGGTGCCATTTGGTACACACAACACACTGCTGATCCTCAGGCTCTGTATCAAAAGAGGGACGTTTCCCACATCCAGCTTTGTCTCTTACCCACAAGCATCTTGGCGTTCTCCAAGGCCCACAAGCTAGAGATACAAATAGAGATGCTTAGTATTAGACATGCCAGACTTATCAGAACTGTCTGAGACCGACCAGCGAGACAGACACACACTTTGCTCTCCCTTCACAGCGAGCTACATTCATTCATCTAGTCACACAATTGTTGTCATTCTCTTATCCTCTCAAAACTCGGTGAAAGTATTATTTGCCACACAAAAACAAAGAAAAAAAGGTGATGAAAAAAATTCACTTCACCCCTACCCCTACCTACATGTACAAATTACCTCGAATAACCTGTACCCCCCGCACATTGACTCGGTATCGGTACCCCCCTGTATATAGCTTCGTTATTGTTATTTTATTGTGTAACTCTCTTTACTTCAGTTTACTTGGTAAATATTTTCTTAACTCTTCTTGAACTGCACTGTTGGTGAAGGGCTTGTAAGTAAGCATTTCACGGTAAGGTCGACAGTTGTTGTATTAGGCACATGTGACAAATAAAAGTTTGATTTGATTTGAACAAAAGGTATTTTTGTGCATTGCGTGCCGCGCCGGAACTCCAAGTAAAAAGGACAGTACACTGCCTGTAACCCTTCCAATCAATGACTGATAGGTATGTCATTGGTTTTCCTCTATCACATTTGCATCATTTACCAGACACTCATCCTGTGCGACTTACAGGAGAAATTATTGTTAAGTGCTTTGCTCAAGGGCACATAGACATATTTGATCAACTAGTCGGCTCGGGGATTCAAACCAGCGATCTTTAGGTTACTGGCCTAATGTTTGTACAGGTTGGTTAACATGAGAGGGAAACCCAACAAACAACAACCAGGACAGTGTGATGGATATTTGTTGGTGTAGCTTACTGATGTACAAAATCAGGCCAAAGAAAGGCAGATAAATGACAGAAAATGCTTTATTAAACAAACCTATATTTAGTCAGCTGAAGCAAGCACACATTTTCTTCAGAAAATGCACCTATTCTAGTGATTATAAATCAGCATCATTACAGAAAACATATGAGAAAACAAAAACAAAGGCCTTATACTTGGGTTGGGGCACCTTGGAGTTGGGACAACAGGCCTTCTCATCTGCCTGACCTTGTATATACACTGAAGTCAGAAGTTTACATTCACTTAGGTTGGAGTCATTAAAACTCGTTTTTTCAACCACTCCACAAATTTCTTCATAACAAACTATAGTTTTGGCAAGTCGGTTAGGACATCTACATTGTGCATGACACAAGAAAGTTTTCCAACAATTGTTTACAGACAGATTATTTCACTTATAATTCACTGTATCACAATTCTAGTGGGTCAGAAGTTTACATACACTAAGTTGACAGTTCCTTTAAACAGCAGAAAATGATGTCATGGCTTTAGAGGCTTCTGATAGGCTAATTGACATCATTTGAGTCAATTGGAGGTGTACATGTTTATGTATTTCAAGGCCTTCCTTAAAACTCAGTGCCTCTTTGCTTGACATCATGGGAAAATCAAAAGAAATCAGCCAAGACCTCCCCCAAAAAATTGTAGACCTCCACAAGTCTGGTTCATCCTTGGGAGCAATTTCCAAACTCCTGAAGGTACCCACGTTCATCTGTACAAACAATAGTACACAAGTATAAACACCATGGGACCACTCAGCCATCATACATCACAGGAAGGAGACGCGTTCTGTCTCCTAAAGATAAACATACTTTGGTGCGTAAAGTGCAAATCAATCCCAGAACAACAGCAAAGAACCTTGTAAAGATGCTGGAGGAAACAGGTACAAAAGTATCTATATCCACAGTAAAACGAGTCATATATCAACATAACCTGAATGGCCGCTCAGCAAGGAAGAAGCCACTGCTCCAAAACCACCATAAAAAAGCAAGACTATGGTTTGCAACTGCACATGGGGACAAAGATCGTACTTTTTTGGAGAAATGTCCTCTGGTCTGATGAAACAAAAATAGAACTGTTGGTCCATCATGACCATCGTTATGTTTGGAGGAAAAAGGGGGAGGCTTGTAAGCCGAAGAACCCCATCCCAACCGTGAAGCGTGGGGGTGCTTTGCTGCAGGAGGGACTGGTGCACTTCACAAAATAGATGGCACATTGAGGAAGGAGAATTATGTGGATATATTGAAGCAACATCTCAAGACATCAGCTTGGTCGCAAATGGGTCTTCCAAATGGACAATGACCTCAAGCATACTTCGAAAGTTGTGGCAAAATGGCTTAAGGACAACAAAGTCCATGTATTGGAGTGGCAATCACAAAGCCCTGACCTCAATCCTATAGAAAACTGAAAAAGCGTGTGCGAGCAAGGAGGCCTACAAACCTGACTCAATTACACCAGCTCTGTCAGGAGGAATGGGCCAAAATTCACCCAATTTATTGTGGGAAGCTTGTGGAAGGCTACCTGAAATGTGTGACTCAAGTTAAACAATTTAAAGGCAATGCTACCAAATACTAATTGAGTGTATGTAAACTTCTGACCCACTGGGAATGTGATGAAAGAAATAAAAGCTGAAATAAATAATTCTCTCCACTATTATTCTGACATTTCACATTCTTAAAATAAAGAGGTGATCCTAACTGACTTAAAGACAGGGAATATTTACAAGGATTAAATGTCCGGAATTGTGAAAAACTGAGTTTAAATTTATTTTGCTAAGGTGTATGTAAACTTCCGACTTTAACTGTAGCTACAGTAGAGATCCTATTCCCTATTTAGGGCACTATTTTTGAAAGAGGGCCTATGGGCTTAGGGAATGGACTAGAATGGGAAATAGGGTACCATTTGGGATGCATACTGGATAGACATTCCCCTAGGTTCAACCCTCCCAGAGAAAACCCTCTGATCACCTCAAACCCTCTGACATAGGGGAGGGAGGGAAAAAGAGAGAGAGAGAGAGAGAGAGAGAGAGAGGAGAGAGAGAGAGGAGAGAGAGAGAGAGGAGAGAGGAGAGAGAGAGAGAGAGAGAGAGAGAGAGAGAGAGAGAGAGAGAGAGAGAGAGAGAGAGAGAGAGAGAGAGAGAAGAGAGAGAGAGAGAGAGGAGAGAGAGAGAGAGAGAGGAGAGAGAGAGAGAGAGAGAGAGAGAGAGAGAGAGAGCGAGAAAATAGGTCTCTGAGAGAAGGATGGAGGAATGACTGCGAGTTACATGTTGTTGACATAGACAACGTACAATCACTACTAATGTTCCCAGGCTCCCGAGTGGCACAGCAGTCTAAGACACTGCAAGAGTGCTAGAGGTGTCACTACAGTCCCTGGTTCCATTCCAGGCAGCATCACATCCGGCTGTGATTAGGAGTCCCTTAGGGTGGCGCACAATTGGCCCAGCATCGTCCGGGTTTGGCCGGGGTAGGCAGTCATTGTAAATAAGAATTTGTTCTTAACTGACTTGCCTAGTTAAATAAAGGTACAAAAATAATAAGCTCACTGAACGGGACCGCCAAGTGCTGAAGTGCATAAAAATCATCTGTCCTTAGTTGCAACACTCACTACCGAGTTCCAAGCTGCCTCAGGAAGTAACGTCAGCACAAGTCAGCACAAGAACACAAGCCTAAGATCACCATGCACAATGCCAAGCGTCAGCTGGAGTGGTCTTGGACTTTGGATCAGTGGAAACGCATTCTCTGGAGTAATGAATCATGCTTCACCATCTGGCAGTCTGACGGACTAATCTTGTTTTGCCGAATTCCAGGAGAACGCTACCTGCCAAAATTCATAGTGCCAACTGTACAGTTTGGTGGAGGAGGATAAATGGTCTGGGGCTGTTTTTCATGATTTGTGCAAGGCCCCTTAGTTCCAGTGAAGGGAAATCTTAACACTACAACATACAATGACATTCTAGACGATTCTCTGCTTCCAACTGTGTGGCAACAGTTTGGAGAAGGCCCTTTCCTGTTTCAGCATGACAATTCCCCCGTGCATAAAATAAGGTCGATACAGAAATGGTTTGTCGAGATCGATGTGGAAGAACTTGACTGGCCTGCACAGAGCCCTGACCTCAACCTGATCAAACATCTTGGGGATGAATTGGAACGCCGACTGCGAGCCATGCCTAAATGCCCGACATCAGTGCCTAATGCTTTTGTGGCTGAATGGAAGCAAGTCCCCACATGTAGTGGGAAGCCTTCCCAGAAGAGTAGCGGCTGATATAGCAGCAAAGGGGGGACCAAATCCATATTAATGCCCATAATTTTGGAATGAGATGTTCAACAAGCACTTTTGGTCATGTAGTGTATTATAATGGCCAAGTTTGAGACATACGTCTAAGAACTGCACTAGGATATGCAGGGCACATACACATTACATTTACATCATTTAGCAGACACTCTTATCCAGAGCAACTTACAGTAGTGAATACATACACTTCATTTTTTTTTTTTGTACTGGCTCCCCGTGGGAATCAAACCCACAACCCTGGCATTGCAAACACCATGCTCTACCAACTGAGCCACAGGGAAGACATCTCTGTCTCTGGCGGTCATGACATTTTGTCAGCTGGTGATTGTCAAGCAAATAACTGCCGGTAACATGGTAATTGACCGTTAATTAACATAAACACATTTAGCAGCTCCTGACTTCCACAAATAGCCTACAAGCCACTGATGCACACCTTTGGAACATCTACATGACCGTTCAAAAGTTTGGGGTCACTTGGAAAAGTCCTTGTTTTTGAAAGAAAAGCAAATTTTTTGCACATTAAAATAACATCAAATTGATCAGAAATACAGTGTAGACATTGTTGATGTTGTAAATGACTATTGTAGCTGGAAGGCGTACAGAGGCCCATTATCAGCAACCATCACTCCTGTATTTCCAATGGCATGTTGTGTTAGCTAATCCAAGTTTATTATTTTAAAAGGCTAATTGATCATTAGAAAACTCTTTTGCAATTATGTTAGCACCGCTGAAAACTGTAGCGCTGATTAAAGAAGCAATACAACTGGCCTTCTTTATACTAGTTGAGTATTTGGAGCATCAGCATTTGTGGGTTCGATTACAGGCTCAAAATGGCCAGAAACAAAGACCTTTCTTCTGAAACTCATCAGTCTATTATTGTTCTGAGAAATGACGGCTATTCCATGTGAGAAATTACTAAGAAACTGAAGATCTGGTACAAAGCTGTGCTTCACAGATCAGCGCAAACTGGCCCTAACCAGAATAGAAAGTGGAGTGGGAGGCCCAGGTGCACAACTGAGCAAGAGGACAAGTACATTAGAGTGTCTAGTTTGAGAAACAGATGCCTCACAAGTCCTCAACTGGCAGCTTCATTAAATAGTACCCACGAAACACCCGTCTCAACGTCAACAGTGAAGAGGCGACTCTGGGATGCTGGCCTTCTAGGCAAAGTTCCTCTGTCCAGTGTTTGTGTTATTTTCCCCATCTTAATATTTTATTTTTATTGGCCAGTCTGAGATATGGCTTTTTCTTTGCAAGAATTTCAGTGCCTAGAAGCCCAGCATTCCGGAGTTGCCTCTTCACTGTTGATTTTGAGACTGGTATTTTGTGGGTACTATTTAATGAAGCTGCCAGTTGAGGACAATTTTTCACATGGAATAGCCTTCATTTCGCAGAACAAGAATAGGCTGACACGTTTCAGAAGAAAGTGTTTTGTTTTTATGTCATTTTGAGCCCGTAATCAAACCCACAAATGCTGATGCTCCAGATGACTATCCATTTCTCTCTCTCTCTCTTTCAACACCTATCACAGGGGACCTCCCCTCCTTTAGATATTTGCTCTTCAGTTCTATGAAGTGTCTCAAATAAAGTAACTCGAAATTGAACAAGTCTGAATCCAAACATTACAATGTTGATTTTATGTGAATTTTACGTTTACTGTACTTTTTTCTGCATTTGTTGATGACAAAATCTGAAAATACTTAATCCATAATCCAACATCTCATCTTCCAAAATACATAGAGTAATCTTAATTTACAGCATTTCCCTCACTCAGACATCAAAGAATTAGCAAAAGTTGCCCAATTAGGGATGGGAGCAACTTCTTGTCGCGCAAGGTGCTGAAGTTCAGAATGGCTGTTAGTCAAAACCCATACAGCTCTGTGAACCTCAGACGTCAGGTATAGCATGTTACTGTACAGCCACTGCATTCCAATTTAGGCGTTTATCAGTGCACAAATCTGCAATTTCAACAAGTATACGGGTACGAGTGTAAAGGGCTACAAGTCAATCCCCACATTTTTTCTTACTGTCACGTTCTGACCAGTAAAGGGGTTATTTGTTATTGTAGTTTGGTCAGGACGTGGCAGGGGGTGTTTGTTTTATGTGGTTCGGGGTTTGTTGGGCTATGTGTTTATGTAGAGGGGTGTTTGTTTAGAGTGTTCTGGGGTTTTGGTTAATGTTCTATGTTAGTATATTTCTATGTTCTAGTTTAGTCTTTCTATTTCTATGTTTAGTTGATGGGGTTGACCTTCAATTGGAAACAGCTGCTCTTCATTGCTTCTAATTGAAGGTCTTATTTAAGAGGGGTGTTTGTTCTATGGTATTTGTGGGTAGTTGTCTCCTTGTTTAGTGTCTGAGCACATGACATGACATGACATGACATGACAGGCTGACAGCGGACGGCTGTTTGTGTCGTTCGTTTTGTTTGTATCCGTGTTTTGTTATTTTTTTCCTTCTTTTTACCAATTTAAGAAGATGAGTATACACGTTCCCGCTGCACCTTGGTCCAATCATTACGACGCCCGTTACACTTACAGATCACCCATAGGTTCAGTTTAGGAGAGGACTGAGGAAGAAGGTTTGGATTAACACATGTACCTGTAGTAAAGAAGCTGCCACTATGGTGAAGGAACCCAAAATGCTGGTGTGCTTCCAGCTAACTCCTACAGCTTTAGTAAATCAGATGGCTTAGAAACTCTCTTACAGCTAAATGGGTTAGATAAGTATGATGAGCTCAGTGCTGTGGATGGGTGTGTCTCAAAAAGCACCCTATGGGCCCTGGTCAAAAGTAGTACACTAAGGATGTAATCCATGGTTTGTGAAGGCCATGGCATGTTGAGACTTTGTGGGAGGGTAGCGGTAGGAAGGACTTTCTAGCTAGCTGCACATTGTTACTACCTCCTGTAGCAATGCAACCCAACGCAATCAGATGGAAGCCATTAAAGAAGAGTGAGAATATCGCCCCTAAGTTGTATAACAATTTGTCACTAAATTAACTATTATACTGGCCAGCAACAAACAGTGTACATTTCAGTGTTCACCTATGGTTGAGACAAGTTCAATCCCACAGGGAATACGTTGAGATGCAGAGGACTTTTCCACCCATCATGACATAGCAGTGAAGGATGAGAGAGAGAGTGGGGGAGAAAGAAGGATAGGAAGACTGATTTCATGAAAGTAAATGAAAAGTGTAAAAGAGAAATCAATGTAATTTGGATGTGATGTATATTTATTGAGGGCTCCAGTCATGATGCAGGCTGTTCCTGGAGCCTGTCTTCTATTGATCAGACCACTGTGGAGGCTGGGGCTGGCACCACTATCGGGCCAGGGGAGCCACCACTTGAATTGGGGATGAGCTGAGCTGTGCTGGAAAACTCAAAAGCCTGAGGCTATGGGCTTAGGCTGACGGTGGAGAAGTGGGCTGGGGCTGGGTTGAGCAGTAATAGAAAGTTCCAAGGTGGGACTGGACTTGTCTTTGTCACACACACATGCACGTGCACACACACATGCACACAAACACAAACACACACACACAAACACACATTGGTGTAGACTGTAGACAGACAGCAGGTAGAGCGAGCGGCTCAACACTGCCTGATAATCAATGTTTTATTTTTTATTTAATTCAACTAGGCAAGTCAGTTAAAGAATAAATTCTTATTTACAATTGACTTATTATCAATGGCCTCCAGGCCTGCGTGTTCTGCTCCTCTACATCCCACACACACACACACACACACACACGCACTCGCACAAACAAGCACATTAGTGATCTCTGCTCCCTGTCTCCCTGTCCCCCCCCCCCCCCCCCAAGTCTCACCCCACCCTCACACCCCTACTGCGGACACAGAGACACAGACATTGACTGCTGGATCAAAACACCTTTATCTAATACAATACAGGCCCTGCATGGAATTGATTCAGGGGAGGAGAACTGTGGAGAAAAGCGAGAGGACAGGATCGAGAAATCCATACATGGATCAGGGCTTTCAGAAAGCTTAACTGTCAGTATGTCATTGGAGTTTGTGCTGCTGAGAAACAGAACTGCAGTGGAAATGTACTCCCTACTTCCTGCTCAGTTGGTAAAGCATGGCACTTGTCACGCCAGGGTAGATTCCCGGGACCACCCATACGTAAAATGCATGCAAACATGACTACAGTAAGTCACTTTGGATTAAAGTGTCTGCTAAATGGCATATATGATATAATATATTACATGAAACAGTAGAATTGTTGTGTTGAAAATTCTGTTACTCACTCAGTATGTGTTGTTGTAACATTTAAATAAAGATGTTTAATTGTAACATATACTAGATAGGTGCAGTGAAATGTTTTGTTTTACAGGGTCAAGCGCAGTAGTACAGCATCCCTGGAGCAAATTCGGGTTAAGTGCCTTGCTCAAGGGCACATTAAGAGATTTTTCACCTTATCAGCTCAGGTTTTTTAACCAGCAACCTTTTGGTGCCCTAAGCTAACTAGTTCACCAGTGGCCAGCATAATGCTCTATTTATTTGAAAGCGGATGTATTGCATAACTGTCATTCATAGTATCTCTCATGACTTCTTTCACATTGAAACAGATTCAATACAAATTGATATTCCGTCACTCAGTCAGTACATATGTTGGTTCACCACAGACAATGAACTAAGCGGCCATGTAATGCCAGCTATTCATTTGAGCCGGGATGTGGCCAGCGTGGCATGGCAGCCTGTGTGTGTGTGTTTACCCCAAGCAGGAAAGTAGAGCCATCCAGCGTAAACGATAGCAGGCCTCGGAGGGTTCACGTAAACATGGAAAGTGAGAGCGCCAGTCTATTGATTAAATCCACAGGGACAGATAAGTTGTCGCCACTCATGAACCATCCCATAGGTTATATATCGGCTGGGGCTTAACATGGCCTGTACCAGCCAGTGGACAGTCTGTACTATTGCCTATAACTAGGTTCATTTTTACTGTAGCATTTTATAGTTGTTTGACAGTTGCCTCATCCTTTTTTCATCATGTAACATTGGATTCCAAATGTCAATACAAAATAAACTATACTACAGGGTCACCATGTCATAAGGTCTACATAATAGTTTCTCAATCATGACATGATCATAACAAATATCAAACAGTACAGTGCCTTGCAAAAGTATTCACCCCCTTGGCATTTTTCCTATTTTGTTGCATTACAACCTGTAATTGAAATGGATTTTTATTTGGATTTCATGTAATGGGCATACACAAAATAGTCCAAATTGGTGAAGTGAAATGAAAAAAATTACATGTCACAAAAAAATTATAAAAAATTAAAAGCAGTAAAGTGGTGCGTGTATATGTATTCACCCCTTTGCTATGAAGGCACTAAATAAGATCTGGTGCAACCAATTACCTTAATAAGTCACATAATTAGTTAAATAAAGTCCACCTGATCTATCACATGATCTCAGTATATATACACCTGTTCTGAAAGACCCCAGAGTCTGCAACACCACTAAGCAAGTGGCACCACCAAGCAAGTGGCACCATGAAGACCAAGGAGCTCTCCAAACAGGTCAGGGACAAAGTTGTGGAGAAGTACAGATCAGGGTTAGGTTATAAAAAAATATCTAAAACTTTGAACATCCCACAGAGCACCATTAAATCCATTATTAAAAAATGGAAAGAATATGGCACCACAACAAACCTGCCAAGAGAGGGCCGCCCACCAAAACTCACGGACCAGGCAAGGAGGGCATTAATCAGAGAGGGAACAAAGAGACCAAAGATAACCCTGAAGGACAACATACCCTGATATTCCAATCTGGAGATTGGAATATCTGTCCATAAGGACCACTTTAAGCCGTACACTCCACAGAGCTGGGCTTTACGGAAGAGTAAAGCAGACACGTTTGGTGTTTGCCAGAAGGCATGTGGGAGACTCCCCAAACATATGGAAGAAGGTACTCTGCTCAGATGAGACTAAAATTGAGCTTTTTGGCCATCAAGGAAAATGCAATGTCTGGCGCAAACCCAACACCTCTCATCAACCCTACTACACCATCCCCACAATGAAGCATGCTGGTGGCATGATCATGCTGTAGGGATGTTTTTCATTGGCAGGGACTGGGAAACTGGTCAGAATTGAAGGAATGATGGATGGCGCTATATACAGGGAAATTCTTGAGGGAAACCTGTTTCAGTCTTCAAGAGATTTGAGACTGGGACGGAGGTTCACCTTCCAGCAAGACAATGACCCTAAGCATACTAAGCATACTGCAACACTCGAGTGGTTTAAGGGGAAACATTTAAATGTCTTGGAATGGCCTAGTCAAAGCTCAGGCCTCAATCCAATTGAGAATCTGTGGTATGACTTAAATATTTCCCGTACACCAGCGGAACACATCCAACTTTTTTTTCTCCTTTATTTAACCAGGTAGGCCAGTTGAGAACAAGTTCTCATTTACAACTGTGACCTGGCCAAGATAAAGCAAAGCAGTGGAACAAAAACAACAACACAGAGTTACACAAAAACAAACATACAGTCAATACCACAAAATAAAATAAAAATAGAAAATCTATGTACAGTGTGTGCAAATGAAGAAGAGTAGAGAGGTAGGCAATAAATAGGCCTTAGAGGCAAAAATGAATACAATTTAGCATTAATACTGGAGTCATAGATGTGTAGATGATGATGTGCAAGTAGAGATACTGGGGTGCAAAATAGCAAGAGGGTAAGTAATAACGTGGGGATGAGGTAGTTGGATGTGCTATTTACAGATTGGCTGTGCACAGGTACAGTGATCGGTAAGCTGCTCTGACAGCTGATGCTTAAAGTTAGAGAGGAAGATATAAGACTCCAGCTTAAGAGATTTTTCCAATTCGTTCGTTCCAGTCATTGACAGTAGAGAACTGGAAGGAAAAGCGGCCAAAGGTAGTTTTGGCTTTGGGGATGACCAGTGCAATATACCTGCTGGAGTGCGTGCTACGGGTGGGTGTTGCTATGGTGACCAGTGAGCTGAGATAAGGCAGGGCTTTACCTAGCAAAGACTTATAGATGACCTGGAGCCAGTGGGTTTTGCGACAGATATGTAGCGAGGGCCAGCCAACAAGAGCATACAGGTTGCAGGGGTGGGTATTATATGGGGCTTTGGTGATAAAACGGATGGCACTGTGATAGACTACACCCAGTTTTCTGAGTAGAGTGTTGGGGGCTGTTTTGTAAATGACATCGCTGAGGTCAAGGATCGGTAGAATAGTCAGTTTTATGAGGGTATGTTTGGCGGCATGAGTGAAGGATGCTTTGTTGCGAAATAGGAAGCCGATTCTAGATTTAATTTTGGTTTGGAGATGCTTAATGTGAGTCTGGAAGGAGATTTTACAGTCTAACCAGACACCTAGGTATTTGTCCACATATTTTAGGTCAGAACAGTCCAGTAGTGATGCTAGTCGGGCGGGAGGGTGCGGGCAGCAATCGGTTGAAGAGCATGCATTTAGTTTTACTAGCATTTAAAAGCAGTTGGAGGCCACGAAAGGAGTGTTGTATGGCATTGAAGCTTGTTTGGAGGTTTGTTAGCAGTGTCCAAAGAAGGGCCAGATGTATACAGAATGGTGTCGTCTGCGTAGAGGTGGATCAAAGAATCATTGATATATACAGAGAAATGAGTCGGCCCGAGAATTGAACCCTGAACCCCCATAGAGACTGCCAGAGGTCCGGACAGCAGGCCCTCCGATTTGACACAATGAACTCTATCTGAGAAGTAGTTGGTGAACCAGGCGAGGCAGTCATTTGAGAAGCCAAGGCTATTGAGTCTGCTGATAAGAATGCGGTGATTGACAGAATCGAAAGCCTTGGCCAAGTCGCTGAATATGGCTGCACAGTATTGTCGTTTATCAATGGCGGTTATGATATCATTTAGGACCTTGAGCGTGGCTGAGGTGCACCCATGATCAGCTCGGGAACCCGATTGCATAGTGGAGAAGGTGCGGTGGGATTCAAAATGGTCGGTGATCTCTTTATTAACTTGGCTTTCAAAGTTTTTAGAAAGGCAGGGCAGGATGGATATAGGTCTATATAACAGTTCGGGTCTAGAGTGTCTCCCCCTGCAACAGGGGGAGACACTGCAACAGATTTCCAATCTTTGGGGATCTCAGACGACACGAAAGAGAGGTTGAATAGGCTAGTAATATAGGGGTTGCAACAATTTCGGAAGATATTTTTAGAAAGGGAGGGTCCAGATTGTCTAGCCCAGCTGATTTGTAGGGATCCAGATTTTGCAGCTCTTTCAGAATATCAGATGGGTGAAGGAGAAGCAGGGGGGGTTGGGCAAGTTGCTGCATGGGGTGCTGAGATGTTGGCCGGGGTGGGGGTAGCCAGGTGGAAAGCATGGCCAGCCGTGGAAAAGTGCTTATTGAAATGATCGATTATCGTAGATTTATCAGTGGTGACAATGTTTCCTATACTCAGTGCAGTGGGCAGCTGGGAGGAGGTGCTCTTATTTTCCATGGACTTTACAGTGTCCCAAAACTTTTTGGAAGTAGTGCTACAGGAAGCAAATTACTGTTTGAAAAAGCTAGCCTTAGCTTTCCAAACTGACTGAGTATATTGGTTCTTGACTTCCCTGAAAAGTTGCAGATCGCGGGGGCTATTCGATGCTTATGCAGAATGCCACAGGATGTTTTTGTGCTGGTCAAGGGCAGTCAAGTCTGGGGTGAACCAAGGGATATATCTGATCTTAGTTTTAAATTTTTTGAATGGGGCATGCTTATTTAACCTCTTGGGGCTATGTGGGACGCTAGCGTGCCACCCGTGGTGCACCCTATCAACAGCAGGTGCATTTCAAGAGCGGCAAATTTGAAACCAAATAAATGTAAAAATTCTAATTTTTCAAACATACAACTATCTTACACCCTTTGAAAGATAAACATCTCCTTAATCTAACCACGTTGTCCGATTTCAAAAAGGTTTTACGGCGAAAGCATAAAGTTAGATTATGTTAGGAGAGTACATTGACAATTGCTGTGTGTAATGTTTTGTCAATTCAAAGACAGGCGTCACCAAAACCATAAAACCAGCTAAAATGATGCACTAACCTTTAACAATCTCCATCAGATGACACTCCTAGGACATTATGTTAGACAATAAATGCATTTTTAGTTCTATCAAGTTCATATTTATATCCAAAAACAGCGGTTTACTATGGCGTTGATGTTCAGGAAATCGTTTCCTTCCAATAACCGGCAGTCAAGTCAGCACCACAAATTAAATAATTAAAATTAGAAAACATTGGTAAAATATTATATTGTCATTTAAAGAATTATAGATTTACATCTCTTGAACGCAATCAACTTGCCAGATTTAAAAATAACCTTACTGGGAAATCACACTTTGCAATAATCTGAGCACTGCGCCCAGAAAAATACGCTTTGCTATACAGACAAACGGCCATGTTGGAGAGATCTAAAATCGAAAATACTATGTAAATAATCCATTACCTTTGATTCTCTTCATCAGATGTCACTTCCAGGTATCACAGGTCCATAACGAATGTAGTTTTGTTCAAAAAAGCTCATCATTTATGTCCAAAAATCTCCGTGTTGTTAGCACATGATCTAAGCCAGCCAGACTTCTCGTCATGAACGAGGGGAAAAAATATATTTACGTTCGTTCAAACATGTCAAACGTTGTATAGCATAAATCATTAGTGCCTTTTTTAACCAGAACATGAATAATATTCAAGGTGGACGAATGCATTCTCTTTTATAACGTATTGGAACGAGGGTACCCAACATGAACTCGCGCGTCAGAGTCTAATCGGCCATCACCGTTCCATGGCTCTTGTTCGGTCAGATCTCACAGTAAAAGACTCAAAACACTTTGTAAAGGCTGGTGACATCTAGTGGAAGCAATAGGAAGTGCCAAAACATTAATCAACCCCTGTGTGTTTCAATGAGATAGGCTTAAATGTAATTCAACACATCAGGTATCCACTTCCTGTCAGAAAATGTCTCAGGGTTTTGCCTGCCAAATGAGTTCTGTTATACTCACAGACACCATTCAAACAGTTTTAGAAACTTTAGGGTGTTTCTATCCATATATAATAAGTATATGCATATTCTAGTTACTGGGTAGGATTAGTAACCAGATTAAATCGGGTACGTGTTTTTATCCAGCCGTGAAAATACGATTTCCTCAACATCAATGCCATAGTAAAACGCTGTTTTTGGATATAAATATGAACTTGATAGAACTAAAAATGCATGCATTGTCTAACATAATGTCCTAGGAGTGTCATCTGATGGAGATTGTAAAAGGTTAGTGCATCATTTTAGCTGGTTTTATGGTTTTGGTGACCCTGTCTTTGACTTGACAAAACATTACACACAACTCTTGTAAATGTACTGTCCTAACATACTCTAAATTTATGCTTTCGCCGTAAAACCTTTTTGAAATCGTAAAACGTGGTTAGATTAAGGAGATGTTTATCTTTCAAAGGGTGTAAAATAGTTGTATGTTTGAAAAATTTGAATTTTGACATTTATTTGGATTCAAATTTGCCGCTCTTGAAATGCACCTGCTGTTGATGGAGTGCACCACGAGAGGTTTTTATGTCAATTACACATGTATAAGAGCTGTATGGACATATTTTTGACATATTTTATTGACATAATTTTTTGGGTTGTTTTTGCTTGTGCACAAGGCATATGTTTTGTGCATTTGGAATATGATTTCATAGGAAGTTAAAAGTGACATATTTGCTTGTGCATAAGGCATATGTTTTGTGCATTTGGAATATGATTTCATAGGAAGTCAAAAGTGACATATTTGCTAGTGCATAAGGCATATGATTTGTGCATTTGGAATATGATTTCATAGGAAGTCAAAAGTGACATCTTTTTTTCTTTTTTTTGCCAAATGCCATTAGAAATGTGCAAATGAAATGTCCAATTCTTTTTTTGTCAATTATACATGTATGAAAGTATTGAATGTGCCAAATCAGGATGTTTGTCTGTTTGCCATGTACGATCATAGGAAGTGGGTTTCCAAACCCAAAAGTCAGTGAACCATGGTCCAAATGGCATTTATACTGCCCAAATGATATATAGCCCTATGTTAAGCCATGAATCAACGCAGATGGTCTACTTGTCATGTATGATGAGGGAGAAGTGGGACTCTATTGCTTTTAACATTTTTAACGAATTTGACATGCTCAGAATGCATAATTGACTGGCCCGATGATCTCGGGATGGCCGTGCAGTGACTGTGGTTCCTCTCCATCGCTCGTTGTGTTGATTTCATCATGTCAACTTTGGTGATATTTTTTGCTGTTGAATCATATTGCAAATGCGCGTTACGTTTGCAATATTGCACGTTACGTTTGCAATATGATTCAATGGGCATTTAGCATCACGAATTTAGGCATGCTCAAAAATACTGCAGAAATGCATAATTGACTGTCCCGATGAACTGGGGATGGCCGTGTAGTGACTGTGGTTCCTCTCCATCGCTCGTTGTGTTGATTTCATCATGTCAACTTTGGTGATATTTTTTGCTGTTGAATCATATTGCAAATGCGCGTTACGTTTGCAATATTGCGCGTTACGTTTGCAATATGATTCAATGAGCATTTAGCATCACGAATTTAGGCATGCTCAAAAATACTGCAGAAATGCATAATTGACTGTCCCGATGAACTGGGGATGGCCGTGTAGTGACTGTGGTTCCTCTCCATCGCTCGTTGTGTTGATTTCATCATGTCAACTTTGGTGATATTTTTTGCTGTTGAATCATATTGCAAATGCGCGTTACGTTTGCAATATTGCACGTTACGTTTGCAATATGATTCAATTAGCATTTAGCATCACGAATTTAGGCATGCTCAAAAATACTGCAGAAATGCATAATTGACTGTCCCGATGAACTCGGTATGGCAGGACAGTGACTGTGGTTCCTCTCCATGGCTTGATGGTGACATGAAAGAAGTGGGACTGTCATTTCTTAGCGATTTTTTGAAAAATGTCCAAAATGACTAGGGGCGCCCCATACTGGATGGGCACTGATGGGGGGTGCTCCCTACCCAACCGTGGAACCCTTGCACCCCCCTAAAGGCATTTAAAACCTCTTGGACTTACGCTAGGATAGGGGGCGCCACAGAGCATTTTGAAATAAATTCGTGCCCATTTTAAACGGCCTACTAATCAAACTCAGAAGCTAGGATATGCATATAATTAATACCTGTGGATAGAAAACACCCTAAAGTTTCTAAAACTGTTTGAATGGTGTCTGTGAGTATAACAGAACTCATATGGCAGTCAAAACCCCGAGACCGATCGAAACAGGAAGTGGAATTCTGAATTGTGGACTCAACTTCATCTCGTTGCCTATAAATCACACCGTGAGCAATGGTTCATTGAGCACTTCCTATTGCTTCCACTAGATGTCCCCAGTCTTTACAAAGTGGTTTGAGCCTTCTACTGTGGAAACTGACAGAATGAGAGTCTGTTGAAATTGGTCACAGGAGGAGGGCCATCACCATTATGACGCCGGCGGCCCTGTCTACCCCCTCCTTTCGAAACGTTTTGAAACACAATGCAATCGTCCCCCTCGAATCTTATTGGCTCTCTTGTTGAAACAGGCCCTGAAGATTTATGTTATACAACGTTTGACATGTTTGAACGAACCTAAATGGGGGAAAACATTTTTTTTTCGAAATTGCTGTCCCGCGGCCGACGATGGTTTTGGATACAGCCTTCAGACGCGCTAACAACAGCAAGCTAATGGAACATAAAGGAGTCATTTTTTCGAACGAAAATACATTTGTTGTGGACCTGGGATTTCTGGAAGTGCTTTCTGATGAAGACAACCAAAGGTAAGGGATTATTGACAATAGTATACAAGACTAGATGTGATATGCGATTGTTCCAAGATGGCTAGCCTATTTTTATTGCTAGCCTATTGTTCTGAGTATCGCATCCCCTTTTATCGCAAAATGTGATTACCCAGTAAAGTTCTTTTTAAATCTGGCATTACAGGTGCTTTCAAGAGATATTCATCTATAAATCTTAGAATGACAATATTACATTTAAAAAATGTTTTCGAATAGTAATTTAGTAAATTGTAGCTCTGTTTCATCGGATGCATTTGAGGGAAAATAGTTAGTCAACGTTACGCACCGATGTAAAATGCTATTTTTATATATAAATATGAACTTTATCGAACAAAACAATGCATGTATTGTGTAACATGATGTCCTAGGTGTGTCATCTGATGAAGATTGTCAAAGGTTAGTGCTGCATTTAGCTGTTTTTTGGTTATTTGTGATGCATGTGGTTGGTCGGAAAATGGCTATGTGGCTACTTTTACGATATACTCCTCTAACATAATCTAATGTTTTGCTTTTGCTGTAAAGCCTTTTTGAAATCTGACAACGTGGTTCGATTCAGGAGAGGTCTATCTATAAAACGATATAATTTGAAAAAAAAAAATGAAAAAAAATATATATTAAATTTTGTTATGCTAATGGCGATATGATTTTTCGCTGGATGTCCGTCCAGCATACGGGACGGAGGCCGCACAGGGGTTAAGTTAGGGGCTTCATATTCAGGATTCTGTTTATGCCTACCCCAAAGACAACGTGTGTCTATTCTTTTTGCAAAAAAATCTAAAACACACACACACAGCTTGGCCATAGGGACATAGAATGGGGCTTAGAGGCTTATACCGCCTTCAATAGTTGCTTTCGTTCAAACGATTCAAGAACCGTCAGACCTAGAGCTCCGAAACTTTAGAAACCTGTTCTAGAGCTCAAGTCGATAGTGCACGGTGAATTATGTGGCTCTAGAAGGTTCTCAGACCGAGAAACCGCCTCGTGCATTTGCAATATGTTCAATTCATTTTGAATATCACGGACATGGCGACATGTAGAAATGTCCCAGAGTCACAAGACTAGGTGCATTGAAACCGCCTCGGCCCATAGAGACGGACCCCAATGTCTCTGTCCGATAGCTCATTCAGGGACCCCGTAGTAACGCCCTGAAAAAGTGGATTTTCAGCACCAATTAAGGCCATTGCTCGGGCACCGAATGACCTATCGAGCCGAAACTTGGGATTCGGGGTCGCCTCACATACAGTGGGGAAAAAAAGTATTTAGTCAGCCACCAATTGTGCAAGTTCTCCCACTTAAAAAGATGAGAGAGGGCTGTAATTTTCATCATAGGTATATGTCAACTATGACAGACAAAATGAGAGAAAAAAAATCCAGAAAATCACATTGTAGGATTTTGAATGAATTTATTTGCAAATTATGGTGGAAAATAAGTATTTGGTCACCTACAAACAAGCAAGATTTCTGGCTCTCACAGACCTGTAAATTCTTCTTTAAGAGGCTCCTCTGTCCTCCACTCGTTACCTGTATTAATGGCACCTGTTTGAACTTGTTATCAGTATAAAAGACACCTGTCCACAACCTCAAACAGTCACACTCCAAACTCCACTATGGCCAAGACCAAAGAGCTGTCAAAGGACACCAGAAACAAAATTGTAGACCTGCACCAGGCTGGGAAGACTGAATCTGCAATAGGTAAGCAGCTTGGTTTGAAGAAATCAACTGTGGGAGCAATTATTAGGAAATGGAAGACATACAAGACCACTGATAATCTCCCTCGATCTGGGGCTCTACGCAAGATCTCACCCCGTGGGGTCAAAATGATCACAAGAATGGTGAGCAAAAATCCCAGAACCACACGGGGGGACCTAGTGAATGACCTGCAGAGAGCTGGGACCAAAGTAACAAAGCCTACCATCAGTAACACACTACGCCGCCAGGGACTCAAATCCTGCAGTGCCAGACGTGTCCCCCTGCTTAAGCCAGTACATGTCCAGGCCCTTCTGAAGTTTGCTAGAGAGCATTTGGATGATCCAGAAGAGGATTGGGAGAATGTCATATGGTCAGATGAAACCAAAATATAACTTTTTGGTAAAAACTCAACTCGTCGTGTTGGGAGGACAAAGAATGCTGAGTTGCATCCAAAGAACACCATACCTACTGTGAAGCATGGGGGGTGGAAACATCATGCTTTGGGGCTGTTTTTCTGCAAAGGGACCAGGACGACTGATCCGTGTAAAGGAAAGAATGAATGGGGCCATGTATCGTGAGATTTTGAGTGAAAACCTCCTTCCATCAGCAAGGGCATTGTAGATGAAACGTGGCTGGGTCTTTCAGCATGACAATGATCCCAAACACACCGCCCGGGCAACGAAGGAGTGGCTTCGTAAGAAGCATTTCAAGGTCCTGGAGTGGCCTAGCCAGTCTCCAGATCTCAACCCCATAGAAAATCTTTGGAGGGAGTTGAAAGTCCGTGTTGCCCAGCGACAGCCCCAAAACATCACTGCTCTAGGGGAGATCTGCATGGAGGAATGGGCCAAAATAACAGCAACAGTGTGTGAAAACCTTGTGAAGACTTACAGAAAACGTTTGACCTGTGTCATTGCCAACAAAGGGTATATAACAAAGTTTTGAGATAAACTTTTGTTATTGACCAAATACTTATTTTCCACCATAATTTGCAAATAAATTCATTAAAATCCTACAATGTGATTTTCTGGATTTTTTTTCTCTCATTTTGTCTGTCATAGTTGACGTGTACCTATGAAGAAAATTACAGGCCTCTCTCATCTTTTTAAGTGGGAGAACTTGCACAATTGGTGGCTGACTAAATACTTTTTTCCCCCACTGTAGGCCTACACATATTGTCAGAGCTGGACCTGCAGCTATAACGTAACTATGAGTTTTATGTTTTTTTATGGTTAAAATTGAAAGCGCTGTGAATTATGGGCCTTCTCTGACATATGTGATAGTTGGCTTCTATACGAGTTGGAAAAAGTGGATTTGGTGTCAGATGGTATCAGTTTGGTGTCAGAAAGACATCTAATTGACTGATGGACGCTGACTGCTGGGTGAATGGAGAGGAACCACAGTCACTGCACGGCCATCCCGAGTTCATCGGGCCAGTCAATTATGCATTTCTGCAGTATTTTTGAGCATGCCTAAATTCGTGATGCTAAATGCCCATTGAATCATATTGCAAACGTAACGCGCATTTGCAATATGATTCAACAGCAAAAAATATCACCAAAGTTGACATGATGAAATCGTTAAAAAATGACAGCTGAAATGCCCTGTAATACCACAGATCAGATAGATACAAAGAAATTACAGAAACCAAATGGCCAGGTTAAAAATGCATTCCGCTCTGTTTTGCAGCCTTGCATTGTAAACATTGTGGGGTTTCAGACTCTAAACTGCATACCATAATGAGGGAGACATGGGTTATACATTAATGTGAAGATTAAACCAGTCTGATGTGTGATTGCATTCTTGTTATTTTACTTAACAACATTTTCACAACCATTCTGTTCAGGGAGCTTTAAGTCCTCACCCACTAGGCACAGACGTCAGTTGATTGAGTTGTCAACTAATGTGAAATCACCAAAATTGTCACCCTGCCATTGGATTTAGGTTAAAAGTTGGGGAAAAAAATATGAAATTCCCTGAAGTTCATGACTTTTTGCAAATCTAATCAGTTTTCCACGATGATTCAACGTCATCACATTGAATTTTGGGGTTGAAATTATGTGGAAACAACATTGATTCAACCAGTTTTTGACCAGTGGGCAGCTTTCTAGAGACAATGTACTCTGAAAAAAATTATGCAAATGCACTGTAACCTGAAAGCAAGTCATAGTGTACGTTCTAAATGGCACCCTATTCCCTATGTAGTGCAATACTTTTGACCACAGCCCTATGGGCCCTGTTAGAAATGTGTGCACAATATAAGGAATAGGGTGCATTTAGGATGCAAACTTCCCATAAAGACAAAAAAACAATAATAGGGCATGTCACACTGTACAGGGAACCTAACATCCATGCATTGTTAGGTTGGGACTGGAAGTATGGTGGATGGCAGTGGTGGATGTTGTGCAATGCGATGAGTGCATAGGCAAAGTACTTTTAGCAGAGTGAGCACAGAGAGAGCTCATGTCACGACTTCCGCCGGAGTCGGTCCCTCTCCTTGTTCAAGCGGCGTTCGGCGGTTGACGTCAACAGCCTTCTAGCCATCGCCGATCCACTTTTCATTTTCCATTTGTTTTGTCTTTGTTTTCTACACACCTGGTTTCAATTCCCCCATTACATGTTAATTATTTAACCCTCTGTTTTCCCCCATGTTTCTGTGCGTGTTTGTTCTATTGTTCAGGTTGTTACTGACAGCTGGTTATTTGTTGCCGGGTTTTGATATTACGCCCGTTTATTTCGTGGTACCGGTATTTTTCCCACACCGTAGTATTGTGTTTATACTGGTGTTGTCTTGTATTAAATACCTTGTCCACGCATCTCAGTTCTCCTGCGCCTGACTCCTTTCACCAGTTACCCACAGCCTTGACAACTCAACCGTGAATGGAAGTCAGTCCTTCTCTTTTTCTCCCTCTCCCCATCTCTCTCTGGAGTAGTATGTTTAAATTATAAAGATCACTCTTCATTTTACAGCACTTCAGTGTACAGCAGGAGTTCTCCTCAATATCTGCCAGAATATTAAACTCAGGTACAGTAAGCAATCCAGCAGAGGAGGACGGAGGCTATGAAGTCAAGGTGATATCATGTTGTCCTTTTTAATATCTTTCCAACATACTTGTATTCTCGTTTTGTCAATCCCCACCTTTGAACCTTTTACCACATTTTATTTACATAAAATGTTGGTCATGAGCAAGGGGAAGTGGTTTATTGATGCCAAAGCCAATGATATTGAAAATCTGTGATATAATGTACTGCAGTGTGGATAGAGAAGACTACTGCAGACTGTACTGTACACGCTGTACTATATTTCTCAAAAGTCACCGCTACAGCAGAGAAGAACAGGGAAGATCTGCAGTACGAGCGATGGAGAGGAACCACAGTCACTGCACGGCCATCCCCGGTTCATCGGGACAGTCAATTATGCATTTCTGCAGTGTTTTTGAGCATGCCTAAATTCGTGATGCTAAATGCCCATTGAATCATATTGCAAACGTAACGCGCATTTGCAATATGATTCAACAGCAAAAAATATCACCAAAGTTGACATGATGAAATCAACACAACGAGCGATGGAGAGGAACCACAGTCACTGCACGGCCATCCCCAGTTCATCGGGACAGTCAATTATGCATTTCTGCAGTGTTTTTGAGCATGCCTAAATTCGTGATGTAAAGGCCCATTGAAACATATTGCAAATGCGCATCCGTGCACATGGTGACCCGAAATGGGTTACCAGGAGAATTTTTTTAGAATGGTTTTAAGAATTGACTGAATGACACAGGGTTGAGTTACGTGATTTTCACTATGTGCAGGTAATATGACAATAGCTCTACGGTGTTTTTAACAACTTCCGGTTGTCACAGGAAGTTCATACTCAACACACGTTGTCTTTGGGGTAGACATAAACAGAATCCTGAATATGAAGTCTCTACCTTAAGAATTGACTGAATGACACATGGTTGAGTTGCGTGATTTTCACTATGTGCAGGTTGGCCATATGACAACAGCTCTAGGCTGTTTTTAACAACTTCCGGTTGTCACAGGAAGCTCTTACTCAACACACGTTGTCTTTGGGGTAGACATAAACAGAATCCTGAATATGAAGTCTCTACCTTAAGAATTGACTGAATGACACATGGTTGAGTTGCGTGATTTTCACTATCTGCAGGTTGGACATATGACAATAGCTCTAGGCTGTTTTTAACCACTTCCGGTTGCTCCAGGAACCTTAGAATCGACACAGGTAGACCTCACAGTAACCTGATGGATTGTTATAGAAGACAGGTTCATAAGGCATTCATAACCCACATAGGCTTCAGGTTGAATTTTGGAGAATAGTCAATGTATTCCTATGGGGAGAGAAGTCATTGCACACTGTTAGGCTTGCACAGATCGGGAGGACCTCAGGAACGCTCCTGAGGTTGAATTGTGCTTCTAACCCTAACGGTTCTCTCACTGTCACCCAAAAGCACTTGACATATTGGTGCAGGCATAATTTTGGGCCTAGTTTTCTCACGGTCGCTGCGCTCAGACAGAGCGAGCTACGGTCAAGCGGGGCGTCTCATTGAACTCGGCACAGCCTAGAGATAATGGTAATGCCATTGCAGGCTCTTTGTGTCTTTAAGCACCGCACTGTGTCACTCTGTCCTTGCTGTGTGTGTGTGTGAGAGAGCTTTTCTTTGACATCTGATGGGATAAATGACTGATTTACAGTTCATGAGGGTTGCCTAGTCACACATATGAAGTTGCGGAAAGATCTGACCTTTTTAACCCTTCAAAACAGCCCCTATGACACCATTCTAAGGCACTTCTGGATGACACAGGAAGCTGAACGTTAGGCTCTTATAGAATATTGAGTTTTAAGTGTTTCTGTTAAGAACTGACTTATTTACAGAGGGTTGAACAAGTGTGTGTTGTTTCAGAAAATCACAGAAATCTCACAGAGCTCCGAAACCCGCCTTAACGGACTCATCTGAACACCTGCAACTGGATCTGTAACTTTTTAGAAAAAAACCCCCTCCTATTGTTGAATATCACCAATGTGCCATTGTACAATTTCTCTGAAATGAACATTGGTAAATGCATGGTTCTTTTTCTTCTGACACCGTAGGCTCATGTAGTTTGATGTGAAGCGGTCAAATTAGCACTCTATTTTCCTGTTTGACTTTCAATCCCAGAAAAATGGCCAACTGACCATTATGCCAAACCCACGTTCACCGAGTTTCGTCTTCGAAGTCTTTTCCGTTTAGGAGAAAAAGCCGTGTCGTGGTCGGTGATATACGTTACGTTTGCAATATGATTCCATTCGCCCTCCCGTGGAATAATCCGGAACTGCAAAGAAATGACCAAAATTTGAAAATTTTATTAAACGGAAACGGAAGGTACGAGAGACTCCGTTCGATGACTTCCTGGAAGATCCGGCCCCTGTGAGCGGCCCGACGCCGTCCGCGGATTTATCGGACGTAGTCGGACGTCTAGTAAGGGAGCGTACATTTGCAATATGCACTTTCTCACTAACCATACAGCTGGCGCATGTGAGTTCCCTTCATGTATGTAAGAGTCATAGAATTACAAAACATTTTTAAATCATCAGACACCGGCTTTAACCAACACCAGTTGAGATCACCAATCAAGATCATTTCACTTACTCTCCTTGAACTTCAGTAGTCACGTTCCAGAACAAATACACTTTTTTTTAACCTAGTCAGTTTAGAAATATACATTACACTTATATATTATTATATGTATTACACAATTAATTATGTGTAATAAAGTGAGAAAAGAACAGAACAAAACCCCCCAAAAATATTGTACCCTGAAATATGTAACAATTAAATGCAGAATAGTTTACCATTTATGTACCACAATTATAGAATATTCTATTTGTTTATACAAAATGCATAATAGGCCTATAAAAAGCACTTATGATAGCTTGGTTCTGGTAGTGACACAAAATCAAACTAAAACATATTCAAAGATGACAAAAAATATAATGTGATACAAAATAGTATCACTTATTTTCAATTTAAATCCGTATAATAAAATGATAGCAATACCAATGCTAAACATACAGTGAGAGCTGGTCAAACGTTTAGCTTTTTGCCATTCTCAGTGCAGGTGGTACATAAAGCCCTGAAATCCATCACCGTGAGCAGAGGGAGGTCTATAACAGCCAATCACAGTTATAGAGAGACCCTTTGAAACCTCAATATTCAAAGCAAGAAATTCCAACTGTTTACAAATAGTTTCAGACTTTGCCACACTTACGGGGAATTTTGTTTTTACATATATAGCCACACCCCCACCTTTCTTAACTCGATCAGTGCGATAAACATTGTAACCACTTATACAAATATCCTTATCAAAAACAGACTTGCTGAGCCAGGTTTCAGAAAACACAATTAAATCAGCATCGGTTGATTTAGCCCAAATCCTAACCCCATCAATTTATTTAAATGAAAAATACCAAAACCAGATCTAGATTTAAAATCAGAGGGGGTTTGGAGACATTGCATATCAGGGACAGGGATAGGTTGCACGTTACCTGATATCAACAAAAGAAGAATAACTAGGCACCTTTGTTTAATAACCTTGCATGGCTTCTCTTTTTTTAAGAGACCTACTGCAAGCGAATTCTACAAGTGAGTTTCCAGACAATACAAAACAGTCATTTAAAACCATTAGACTTTGGTAGTGACACAATTCGTACTGTTCACATCATGCCACTAATGCATTGGCACTTGGACGAGTGGACCGAATAAAAAAGAGCGTGTTCCTGCAGACAAAATGTCTAATGGATGGGAGAGCACATTGTCAGATGTACTCACCCAGCGACAACGTTTGTTTCTCCAGAGTTCAATAAAGTCAGTGCACAAAGCAATACCACGAAAATTGTCATTTTCTCTGGGAAATGTAAGAAATAGAGGCCAAGGAAGGTAAGGGGAGAAAGGAACAGCGTGTATGTATGAGTCTGTATGTGAGTGTTTGCGCGTGTGAGTAGATTGGGTGTTGAGGTCGATTGAGAGAACGGGTTGGGGATTGTTGAGCTGCCACTGACAGCCAGGCGAAGAGCAAAAAGGAGCAGCTTGGATGAGACACTCCTCGGATGAAGAAGGAACTCAGGCCAGCCAGAGATAGGGTTACTTTGGTAAACTTCAAGTAATGAAGTGCCGAGTTGAGGGAGACCCGTGATCTTTACACCAGCAAAAACAAAACAGTTTGCACTACACAACAAGGAAATTACTCAACCATAAATAAATAGGTTATTAGTAGGCTAAAATGTACTAGTCACAGACAAATGACTTGACATGTTGCCATCTTGGATTGACGCATTGACGTACGAATGCATTCAACCATAATGTGTCTACCGCATTTAACACAACCCCTCTGAATCAGAGCGGTGGTGTGTTAAACAACATTGTCGCCACCCTGGGAGCAGTTATTGGGGGTTAATTGCCTTGCTCAAGGGCATAACAGGGTTCAAACCAGTGACCTTTTGGTTACTGGCCCAACAATCTTAACCACTAGGCCGCCTGCTACCCCTAGCTAGCTAACAAGCTAATAACGAACAAAAACATTGTTAGAAAGTTGCATAAGTCGCCTGGCTTGCTATATTGACATATCCTAAATATGTTGTTTTTTGACCAGGCTGCTGATGTCATAGTACTGTCGTTTTTGTGTTTAACATTAGCCACTTTTTCATAACTGACAGGTTTGATGTTCGACGACAATTGAATGTTCATGATTTAATGTTTGCCAAAGCCAGTAAAATGAAAGGTGAGGTTATACTGAGGTGTTGGTGGGACCTTTAAACACATTACTGCAATCATGACTAGGTTGGTTGGCAGAAATAAAGGAACAGGCTACCTTTCAAATGGGTGCAATGAAGAGTTGGAGGCGTGGTCTATGGAGTGGCTTTCCGTTGGTTATGTTTGGCCACCCTTGAGGGTGAATGTCATTCCAGGTAATGTGTTCTGTTTTAAAAATGTTACACAATTGTTTCTGTTCACTGCCAACACTGAGTCTTAATAAATGATTATATGTGTAAGTACTGTGAAATGTACTGAATTTGTATTTGAATGTGAAATGAAAATAACAATTATTTACTTTTTTGTGTGTAAGTGTGTGTAAGTACTGTGATACCGTATGTGTAAGTACTGTGATACTTTAGAGCCTGGAAATGTTTTAATTGGTGAGATGCATGTCACCACTGGGTTACGATATTGCAGCCAGTTATTGTGAAAGTGTTTGGAGTCACTATTTCATAGTATAGAACAAACAAATGTATTAAGTTTAACCAAAGGGTTAAGTGTTGAAGGAAATAGGTTTGAACTTGAAATATAGGTTTGCTAATAATAAACTCTAACAGTTGGCATTGAATCATACAATCTTCCGAAAAAGGCCTCCAAAAGGGTTCTTCTGCTGTGCCTTCTGTGGTTCTACATGGAACAAAAAAACAGTTCTTCAAATGGTTTTCTGAAGCTGAAGAACCCTTTAGGTTCTAGATAGCACAATTTTTTCTAAGAGTGTATATATAGTTTCAACAAATGCTTTTTTTAAAATTGAGAACCCATTTACTTGTAACCAGTTGATCCAAAGAGTCATTTTTTACAGTGTACCTTGGGAAATGCATGCAATTGTAAGAGCTCCTATTAGCAATGATTTCATCCTATTCCCTTTATGGTGAACTAATTTGGACATAGGGCTCTCATCAAGAGTAGTGCACTATATAGGGAACAGGGTGCCATTTGTGACACACAAAGTGACTCCTGCTTGGCTCAGTTGGGTGGATTCCATCACAGCCAGCCCATACACTCCACCCACCCATCCTCCTTCTCCTCCCCTGGACAGAGAGACACAGAGAGAAGGAGAGACAATTGTATTGACAATCATTTCTGAGAGGCTGGCTCCAGCCAAATTAGATTGAGGGACTGAAAAACAAGTTATACCAATCCAATTAAATTAGCTTATGATCAGGGCTTTTGGGGCGGTGTCTGTGTTTGTGCATGCTTGCATGTGTGTACTGTAGTGTGTGTGTGTGTGTGTGTGTTTGTCTACTGTACAAAGCCCGGGCTGTAGATCTGATGGAGCCACACTTGAACAGATGACTGTGTGGAGCAGAGACAGGTAGAGTCTCAAATGGCACCCTATTGTAAGAGCTGCAATTGTAAGAGCTCCTACTAGCCATGATCTCGGACATAATGTAGTGCACTAGTTTTGACCAGGGCACATAGGGCTGTGGTCAAAAAAAGTAGTGTACTATAGGGAATAGGGTGCCATTTTGGGACACAGATACAAGGCCAGTGCTAATGCCTAGAGTAACTCAATAGAAAGAGCATCACTGACTCTATGGCTCTGAGGAACAGTATACAACATCATGTGGTGGACCAGTCCATTGCAATGGTAAAGAGATGGGAGGAAGTGGGCCTGTGTGGCTCAGATGGTAGAGCAAGGCTTTTGCAGGATTGTGGGTTGATTCCCACGGGGGCCACCCATATGAAAATATACAGTATGCACACTACTACTGTAAGTCGCTTTGGATAAAAAGTCTATGCTATAATGGCATATAATAATATGGAATAATGGAAGTTTGTTTTAGTATCATAAACTGTAAGAAGGTGAAATTCCCCAAATATCTACTTATATCTTTAATTTAAAAAAAATGAACTTTATTTGAATTGGTTCCTCTACCCCTCCATTGAAAGCCCACTGTGTGCATATAGAAAAAGAGAATCTGATCTGAATGAAATCAAATATGTTTGTGTGTGTGTGTCTACATGCACGTTATGTGTTTGTGTGTGTGTGTATGTGCGTGTGTGTATGTGTGTGTGAGAGAGGATGTGTGTGTTCGGTGTTCATCCTACTTTTGGACTACAGTTTCTTAAACAGAAAGTGACAGGCATACAGAGAGGGAGCAGCTGACTAACCAAGGTCACAGGGGCCTGGGGTTTGAGTTCCCTTGCTGCATCCCAAATAGTACCATGTTCACCATGCAGGTAGACTTTTAACCATGGCTCATAGTGCTCTGGTTAAAAATAGTGCACTTCATAGGTAATAGTGTGCCATTTGTATCTGAAACAAAGATAATCTTAACAGCTGCATATTTTTACAGGATAACATAATGTTCCAGGGGAGTTCTTCTGTAATTTTGTTCCTGCAGGTCACTCAGTATAGAATGCTGACTCAAAGAAAAGCCCCGGTACAGGTCAAGAACAAAGACTGTAATGAAAGTAGAAGTTTGTAGAACAAGATAATTCACAATCAAAATAATAAGTTCACGCACGCACGCAAGCACACACACACTCACGCATACATGTACGCATGCACACATGCACAAACACACCACACACACACACACACACACACACACACACACACACACACACACACACACACACACACACACACACACACACACACACACACACACACACACACACACACACACACACACACACACACACACACACACACACACACACACACACACACAGGCAGTGGGTTCCTTGCAGGGAAGAGGTCACGCAAGCAAGTTCCTGTGATTGCTAGTCCGGATGGGTCAGGAGACGAGGGAGTGTGTGTGCGTGTTTGTGTGTCACATGGGGGAGATGAGAGGCCGGCCCTCTCTGCTGACCCCCTCCAGCCCTGCAATTAGAGAAGCTAAAAATACTGGAGTGTTTATAGAAACCATAGGCCTCCCTCCCTCTCTCTCTCTTTCGCTCTCTCTCTTTTGCTCTCTCTCTTTCGCGCTCTCTCTTTCACTCTCTCTCTTTCGCTCTCTCTCACTGGATGACCACAAAACTGACAAGAAACAGGTATATAATTTAATGGTTTAGTAAGCAAACCCCAACATTCTTTCTGCAGCATTGATTCCCACATTGGTTATACTGTATAGACCTTTATGTCCGTGACAAAAAAACAACACAATCAGCTCATTTGAACTCTTTGAACTGACCACTACTATCTGGCAAGGGGGATACAACACACTCCACTATAATATATTATACATTCCATCCAAACCACAGAGGAAGAAATAAGAGCGATCATTAGGGCTGTGTCCCAAATGGCACCCCTTTTCCTATATAGTGCGTTACGGCCCCTGGTCAAATGTAGTGCACTATAGAGAAAAGGGTGCCATTTCAAACAAAACCCAGCTTAGGCCTCTGAATCAGTGTGCGCAGCAGTACTTTGTGCATTATGTGCCATCTATTAAATATGCCCAGGCATACACATACACAGCAGCAGCTAAATTAGTATGTTGCTAACTAATGCTACACTCCTCCCTCTCCGTGACCATTAACATTTGTCTGCCACTAAACAGAAAAAAATGTAAGGTTCTTAAATGGTTCTTCCTCAGCTCCAAGGTTCCTTGGAGAACTCTTGCCCAATAAATACATTTTAAGTTGAGTGTGGGGTTCTCGACGTGGTATCTACGGCTCTTCAGAATTCTAAAAGGCTCTTTAAATGTATGGGAGCCTGCAGATGTGTTCCTTTCATAGCACACATCGAATTGGTCAATGTTAACTAGTGTAACATTCAGTGTAACATTTCTACTGTTGATTCAAGTTAAATTAACATGCAGTGGTGTAAAACAGGGTTTCCCAAACTCAGTATTAGCACTAGGTGATTCAAAGCTTGATGATGAACTGGTTATTTGAATTTGAATCAGCTGTGTAGTACTACGTAAAAACCAAAATGTGCACCCAGGGGGGGGGGGGGGAGGTGGGAGTGTTAATAACCAAAGTTTAACCAAAACCACGACCATGATTATCATATTTCCCAGCATGTTCTATTGCAGGTAGATTTTTTTATTGTTTGTTTTAATATATATGTTTTTGCATGTACGTAGATTGATTAATTAATCTTATGCTACTCAAATATAAATAACATTGTTTCTTCCAAACTATTCCAATCTGTTACTTTGGTAGTCTCATATCATTGTCTTCTCAACCATGGCAGTAATTCTGAATGCAGGTTGCGGATGAATAAAAAAATCTAAATATTGGCTATCCCCACTCTGGCTGATTCCAATAGGAATTACATATTACTTTGCAAGCCAGCATAATGTGACTTGCAGTCCTGATGTGGCCTATAAACTATGACAACTAGGACTTTAAAATAAGGTTTTATGAAGTACTGTATTGTCTTAAAAAATTACATTTTAATGACAACATATTCACTTAGTATCTTACTTGGTGAAGGCCACTGGACTAAAACGAATGAATACAACAACCATATCTCTGTTAGTAGCAAACGCAGTCAAGGGAATACCTACTCAGTTGTCCAACTGAATGTATCAACTGAAATGTGTCTTCAGAGAGGTGCAGGGCGCTGCCTTAACCTCTTACATCTAGACGTTCCACTAGCGGAACACCTGCTCCAATATCCAATGATAGGCGTGGCGCGAATTACAAATTCCTCAAAAATACAAAAACTTCCATTTTTCAAACATATGACTATTTCACAGCATTTTAAAGACAAGACTCTCCTTTATCTAACCACACTGTCCGATTTCAAAAAGGCTTTATAGCGAAAGCAAAACATTACAGCATTACAGTGCACATAAAATGCAAATCTTGCACTGTTTTTAATCCGTGCAGACACCATAATGCTTTCCGCTCATGACGGATGCACCGTCATAGCCTTGCACCACAAGATTATTTATGTAGTCCAGACCATGTTTTTCAAAGCAATCAATTATAATTTTTGTGAGACCTGCTGCATCTAAGCTTTCAACTGACTGAAAGTGTAAAAAGCTTTCGTCGATGGCCCCGTTGTAATAGTACCTCACAACTAACAACATTTATTTTTTCTTTAAATCTTTGGTTTCATCTGCAATTACACTAAAAACGTAACTTTCTTTTACTTCTCTTATTATTTCACTTTGTACCATCTCAGCTAAGCCCTCAAGAACTTTGTTCTGGATTTGATGGCTTGTGTACTTAGCATTGCCACATGCATTCATCTTTTTCTCTTTGAGATGGTCATGCTTTGCTATTTCTTCTAAGATTGTCAAAAAATTACCCTTGTGAGAGTCATCACTCTCGATGACCTCTCTGCTCTATATTTTGAGTGCCAGTTAATAGGAGCACATTGCAATTGTTTTAATGTAAGTACAGTTTTCCTCCACTTTCTTTTTCCAGTCCTCATTTACGACGTCTAACATTGAGGAGTTGCTGTCAATAGCCCTTTTATACTGATTCCAAGCATATATAGCATTGATATGATGCTCTGCCTTCGAATGGAGCTTAAACCCAGAATCTTTAAACAGCACCTTTTTCCAGTTACATAAACCTGACTTTGATGTGAAGGCAGATTCAGGTGTATTGGGCAGAGAAAAATGCCGACAGGCGAAACAATAAGTCGAATCTTGACTTACAAAATATTCAAGCCATGAATTGTCTTTATACCAGGAGCTGTTGAAGGCCCTTTTCCTAGTACCATGCTGCGTTCTGGGAAATGTGTTCAAACACGGCTGTGCAGGACCCTCTTCTCTGGATCTTGAAATGTCTGAAATACACGTAAAATAATGTGTCATATCTCTACGGAAATGTATAATTAAGGGATCCGCAAGATTAGATACTAACAGCTGCTAACTAAAATGTGTAGTTTAAAGTATAGGCCTGGCCTACCATTGGGTCCTTTTGGAACAGCATATCTGGTGCTTGATGCAGTTGGGAGGGCTCGATGACATCTCCTGGCTGCTCTGGCTCACTGTCTTGCTCAGAGCCAGAGGTATCTGTGTCATCCCTTGATACATCTATTACATTAAAATAACACAGAACCATTAGTGTATAATCACAATAAAAATGCCACAGCCATCAAAACAACAACTAACATTTTAAAGTGAGGCTTAATCTGACAAAATCATCTAGATGCTCTGACCTGGTGGTGGTAGACAGGGTCCTTGTGAAGTCTGACCACACTGACTCTAACTAGCCTCAGGTAGGGAGCTGCTCTGGGGTCGGGTGGTGATGCAAGGGCTGGGGTCTGTTTGCACCTGATCTGTCTGTTTGTGCTTCCTTAAAAAAAGTCTGATCTCTCCCTTTCTTTTCATGTTTAATTGACCCTATGCAAAAATAAGACAGTCTATGGTTACGTCTAAGCATCCAATTAACCACATTTTAGTCTAATCTCAATCTTAAATACACATCCCCATTATCATTAACTGTACCTTAAAATCAACTACCAGCCTAAGTTACTAGTTAGATCATGACTAGCACTACTCTGCAGTAAGTAACTTAGATAGCTATAATTTATTACACCTTTACGATTGCAAACAGGCTATCTGCAAATTCTGGTAATCTTTTGAGTAACGTTAGCAGATTGATAATAACAATTGTTCGTTTTGAGTTCAAGTACGAAAATCTAACTGAGTTAATGGACTTCAAATTGCTGAACACTGACAGCTGTAGTCTACTAATTACCCCACATTAGCTAAATATTCATATACTGAAACTTACGAAACTGCGCTGTATATGCGTGTATTACTAGCACAGATTTAAACATAATGTTAGGCTAAATTGGGAACCGATCTCTCTTATCTGATTAACTGTCTGTTAATGGAGCCAAAGGTCTAACGTTAACTTACACAGCGACTCAACTTTCGGAAAAGTTGTTTAGGAAACCTAAACCCGATGCTAAACCTTAAAACTTACTTCAAATATGATGCTTTCGCCAATTGCGAAAAGAGCTCGTGGAGCTGTGGAAATATTCTCTGTTCTTCTTCTTCTGTATGTTCTTATTCTTATTCTTCTGTATCTCGCAACCAACGTCAATATTCTCTCTTCCTTGTCTTCGATTTGAAAAATGACCGCCGAACATCAAAATAAATGCTTCTTTCAATAAGAGGTTAAATGCCTAAGGCAGTGTGTGTGTGTGGTGTGTGTCTGTCTGTCTGTGTGTGTGTGTGTGTGTGTGTGTGTGTGTGTGTGTGTGTGTGTGTGTGTGTGTGTGTGTGTGTGTGTGTGTGTGTGTGTGTGTGTGTGTGTGTGTGTGTGTGTGTGTGTGTGTGTGTGTGCGTGTGTGTGTGTGTGAGAGACATAGAACAATAAGAAATCAATTTGCAAACTATTCGACTATTGCAACACAAGTTTAGAGTCCTTCTATGAAATGTTCAACAAGTGAAATGATGGAATTGTCACATCCATGCTGGTGGTATTTTTGGTTGTATAATTTCACTTGAGTTGAATTAGTCTGTGTATAAAGACCAGCTAACGACATACTTGTATACTGTTGAGTAACCAGAATTTGATAACAAGGAGCCATATAGTGATATTCTCAAGGTTGCATCATGTCATAAACAAAGTGACATCACAGCCCTCGTACAGTACTGTGTATAGGTAGAGGTACAGTTGAAACCGGAAGTTAACATAACCCTTAGCCAAATACATATCAACTCAGTTTTTCACAATTCCGGACATTTAATCCTAGTACAAATTCCCTGTTTTAGGCAAGTTAGGATCACCACTTAATTTTAAGAATGTGAAATGTCAGAATAATAGTAAAGAGAATGATTTATTTTAGCTTTTATTTCTTTCATCACATTCCCAGTGGGTCATAAGTTTACATACATTCAATTAGCATTTGGAAGCATTGCCTTTAAATTGTTTAACTTGGGTCAAACGTTTCGGGTAGCCTTCCACAAGCTTCCCACAGTAAGTTGTGTGAATTTTGGCCCATTCCTCCTGACAGAGCTGGTGTAACTGAGTCAGGTTTGTAGGCCTCCTTGCTCGCGTACGCTTTTTCAGTTCTGCCCACACATTTTCTATGGGATTGAGATCAGGGCTTTGTGATGACCACTCCAATACCATGACTTTGTTGTCCTTAAGCCATTTTGCCACAACTTTGGAAGTATGCTTGGGGGTCATTGTCCATTTGGAAGACCCATTTGCGATCAAGCTTTAACTTGGTGACTGATGTCTTGAGATGTTGCTTCAATATATCCACATAATTTTCCATCCTCATGATGCCATCTATTTTGTTAGGTGCACCAGTCCCTCCTGCAGCAAAGGACCCCTCAACATGATGCTGCCACCCCTGTGCTTCAAGCTTGGGATGTGTTCTTAGGCTTGCAAGCCTCCCCCTTTTTCCTTCAAACATAGCGATGGTGATTATGGCCAAACAGTTCTATTTTTGTTTCATCAGACCAGTGGACCTGTTTCTTCCAGAATCTTCACAAGGTCCTTTGCTGTTGTTCTGGGATTGATCTGCACTTTTCGCACCAACGTACATTCATCTCTAGGAGACAGAACGCGTCTCCTTCCTGAGCGGTATGACGGCTGTGTGGTCCCATGGTGTTTATACTTGCGTACTATTGTTTGTACAGATGAACGTGGTACCTTCAGGCATTTGGAAATTCCTCCCAAGGATGAACCAGACTTGTGAAGGTCTACAATTGTTTTCTGAGGTCCTGGCTGATTTATTTTGATTATCCCATGATGTCAAGCAGAGGCACTTAGTTTGAAGGTAGGCCTTGAAATACATCCACAGGTACACCTCCAATTGACTCAAGTGATGTCAATTAGCCTATCAGAAGCTTCCAAAGCCATGACATCATTTTCTGGAATTTTCCATTTTGTTTATAGGCACAGTCAACTTAGTGTACAGTATGCAAACTTCTGACCCACTGGAATTGTGACACATTGAATTATAAGTGAAGTAATCTGTCTGTAAACAATTGTTGGAAAAATGACTTGTGTCATGCACAAAGTAGCTGTCCTAACCGACTTGCCAAAACTATAGTTTGTTAACCTGTTATGGCTAGGGGGCAGTATTTTCACGGCTGGATAAAAAACGTGCCCGATTTAATCTGGTTACCACTCCTACCCAGTAACTAGAATATGCATATACTTATTACATATGGATAGAAAACACCCTAAAGTTTCTAAAACGGTTTGAATGGTGTCTGTGAGTATAACAGAACTCATTTGGCAGGCAAAAACCTGACAAGGTTTCAGGCAGGAAGTGGCCTGTCTGACAAGGTGTCGTTCTTCTTGTCTCTGTTTATTGAAGAGTGAGGATCTTAGCTGTCCCGTGACACTTCCTACGGCTGCCATAGGGTCTCAGAAGGCGGTAAAAAGCTGAATCGTGGCTTTGCAGGCTCTGGCTGAAACAAAGTAGCGTGTTTGGGTAGTGGCTGGTTACAGTACTGTGAGACTCAGGCGCGTGCCCACGTCGACCGAATGCTTTGTTTTCTTTCCTCTGTTTAGCTAAAAGGAGATTCCCGGTCGGAATATTATCGCTTTTTTACGAGAAAAATGGCATAAAAATTGATTTTAAACAGCGGTTGACATGCTTTGAAGTACGGTAATGGAATATTTCGATTTTTTTTGTCACGAATTGCGCCACGCGCGCGACCCTGATTTACCATTTCAGATAGTGTCTGGGACGCACGAACAAAACGGCGCTATTCGGATATAACGATGGATTATTTTGGACCAAACCAACATTTGTTATTGAAGTAGCAGTCCTGGGAGTGCATTCTGATGAAGACAACAAAAGGTAATGAAACTTTTATAATAGTAAAGCTGATATTGGTGAGTGCTAAACTTGCCGGGTGTCTAAATAGCTAGCCCGTGATGCCTGGGCTATGTACTTAGAATATTGCAAAATGTGCTTTCACCAAAAAGCTATTTTAAAATCGGACATATCGAGTGCATAGAGGAGGTCTGTATCTATAATTCTTAAAATAATTGTTATGCTTTTTGTGAACGTTTATCGTGAGTAATTTAGTAAAATGTTAGCGAACTCCCCGGAAGTTTGCGGGGGGTATGCTAGTTCTGAACGTCACATGCTAATGTAAAAAGCTGGTTTTTGATATAAATATGAACTTGATTGAACAAAACATGCATGTATTGTATAACATAATGTCCTAGGGTTGTCATCTGATGAAGATCATCAAAGGTTAGTGTTGCATTTAGCTGTCTTCTAGGTTTTTGTGACATTATATGCTAGCTTGAAAAATGGGTGTCTGATTATTTCTGGCTTGGTACTCTGCTGACATAATCTAATGTTTTGCTTTCGTTGTAAAGCCTTTTTGAAATCGGACAGTGTGGTTAGATTAACGAGAGTCTTGTCTTTAAAATGGTGTAAAATAGTCATATGTTTGAGAAATTGAAGTAATAGCATTTCTAAGGTATTTGAATAACGCGCCACAGGATTCCACTGGCTGTTACGTAGGTGGGACGATTTCGTCCCGCCGGCCCTAGAGAAGTTAATGCATACACGGGGATCAAACTGAGGAACAGACAGATTTAGAGGGGGCAATCAACAAAGTGAAGGAGTCCAGGTAAGTCCAATGAAGCGCTGATGCGCGTAATGATGGTGGCAGGTGTGCGTAATGATGGGCAACCTGGCACCTTCAAGCGCCAGAGAGGGGGATCGGGTGCAGGCATGACACAGTGTCAGTGTCTGTCAGTGTCTTTGTCTCTCTCTCTGTTTATGTTTGTGTCTCTTTCTCTGTCTGTGTTCTCAGTGTTTGTGACTGTATCTGTGTCCTGTGTCCATGTCTGTGTCTTTAGAGGTAGAGACCGTCTGCAGTCTACCGATAGAGGGGTAGGCTGATCCACCTCAGCACGAGCCCTAGTGCTTCCCACCTGGTTCACCCTGCCATAAACAAACCCTGTGTTCTACTCTAAAAGACACGGAATTGAACACACACCGCTCTTATTTGGAGCCTGTCTTTCTCATCTATTATTACGTTAATTTGACAGGGTTAATGCACATCAATCAACATTTCTATAGAAGCGTGAGGTTTATTTGATTTTACCAAAGGTTTGTACCTGAACTCAAGATTTACAAATATGTTGAATCTGAATCCACTGCTTGTACAATACCAGTAGACTTACGGTGACTTAAAAAACATGGTGATTTTGCAACCTGATCTTTTTGAGGGTTAACAATGTGATTGCATTAGCAGGCCTGGAAGCTCATAGACAGCCATTCATTGTGGTTAGGATGAATTGTTGCCTCCTCTAACTTGGTCCTATAGAATACTTTCCTTGTCATTCTGTTGAAGCACAGATCTCTTAAATCTTACATTACTGTTAAATGGGGCCCACTGTGTTTTTTAGAACAGTTATAGGATTTAGGTCAATCCAGGCAAATGTATGAAGCACGTTCACCTCAGCTGTGTTCGACTCATGTAACCCAGAACTGGAACAACACAAACAGTAACCTAACCCCACAACAGACACACCAGCTGACAGGCAGCTCTCTCTATGGCGAGTCAGTCAGAAAGAAAGAAGGGCCTCAGGGAGAGTGCATGCATGTGTTCTCACCAGTTAAAACACAGTCAGAAAGAAAGAAGGGCCTCAGGGAGAGTGCATGCATGTGTTCTCACCAGTTAAAACACCAACTGCCATTAGCCTTGCCTTCTACTGCCCTTACACAGCTACAGACTCTTATTAGTTACCCTGACTAAACTGCAGGGCAGCTACATTATGGAATATCCTATCCCTACTGTCCATTAGTCGCCATGGCAGTATCATCCAACTTTATGATAACACTGAGGTTGAAGCTTGAAGAAGAAGCGTTTGTTCCCCAATTGTTCCCTGTGTCAGCATTAATGTCTTTATGTGTTCATGTCCAGACGCTGTCCTGTTTCATGTCCGTATTTCATTAAATGTTCATTCCCTGTACCTGCTTCTCGTCTCTAACATCATCGATTCTTACAGAATGCTGACACCACTATGCGAAGCATCAGGAAGGTTTTTGTTTTTGGTTGGTGACGTCGGGTCCAGATGCCGTCGCCGAAGGAACCGGGGGTGCCTCAGCTAGCTCGCCGGGCTTCCACATCTTAGCTGGCACGAGAAGTCTTCTTGCCCTGGTTGGGTCAACAGGTTCCCATCCCACGTCATGCCTCAGCCGGCTTGTCGGGCTTCCACACCTCAGCCGGCTTGCCGGGCTCCCACGCCCCAGCCGGCTTGCCAAGCTCCCACGCCTCAGCCGGCTCGCCAAGCTCCCACGTCTCAGCAGGATCGTCAGGCTTTCACGCTTCAGCCAGATCGTCAGGCTCCCACGCCTCAGTCGGCTCGCCAGGCTCCCACGCCGCTGCTGGCTCTTCGGGCTTCTACACCCCAGCCGGCTTGTCCCCGCCCATGCCTTGGTCGGCTCATCAGGCTCGCTCAAGGTGGGACGCCAGGTGGTGCCCCTAGAGGGGGGTGTACTGTCACGCCTGCTTGGACTCACCTGGACTCCTTCCCTTTGTTGATTGCCCCATCTATAATTGTCTGCTCCCCCGTTTGTTCCCTGTGTCAGCATTAATGTCTTTATGTGTTCATGTCCAGACGCTGTCCTGTCCTGTTTCATGTCTGTATTTTATTAAATGTTTACTCCCTGTACCTGCTTCTTGTCTCTACCAGCGCCGATCCTTACAGTTAGTAAATACTAGTGCTGAGCAATTAGCGCTTTTTGAAGTCGGTTCGGTTTCAGTTCAATTCTTAAAATAGAATCACAATTTTCAATTTCGAGGGAGGGAGAGAGGAAGAGAGGGAGAGAGAGAGAGAAAAGAGATATACACCCTTCTCTCTTGTTGCTCTACTTAACCTGTTATGGCTAGGGGGCAGTATTTTCACGGCTGGATAAAAAACGTACCCGATTTAATCTGGTTACTACTCCTGCCCAGTAACTAGAATATGCATATAATTATTGGCTTTGGATAGAAAACACTCCAAAGTTTCTAAAACTGTTTGAATGGTGTCTGTGAGTATAACAGAACTCAAATGGCAGGTCAAAACCTGAGAGATTCCTTTACAGGAAGTGGCCTGTCTGACCATTTCTTGAACTTCTTTGCCATCTCTATCTTTTACAAAGGATCTCTGCTCTAACGTGACACTTCCTACGTCTTCCATGGGCGCTCAGAGCCCGGGAAAAACCTGAATGTCGTCATCCCAGCCCCAGGCTGAAACACATTATCGCCTTTCTCAAGTGGCCGATCAAGGGACTGTGGGCTTAGGCGCGTGCCCTGGCCGCTCCCGTCTTTGTGATTTTTCCTCTGTTTGCCGAAAAGGAGATTCCCGGTCGGAATATTATCGCTTTTTTACGAGATAAATTGCATAAAAATTGATTTTAAACAGCGGTTGACATGCTTCGAAGTACGGTAATGGAATATTTAGAATTTTTTTGTCACGAATTGCGCCAATGCGCGCGACCCTGATTTACCATTTTGGATAGTGTCTGGGACGCACGAACAAAACGCCGCTATTCGGATATAACGATGGATTATTTTGGACCAAACCAACATTTGTTATTGAAGTAGCAGTCCTGGGAGTGCATTCTGACGAAGACAACAAAAGGTAATCAAACTTTTATAATAGTAAAACTGATTTTGGTGAAGGCTAAACTTGCCGGGTGTCTAAATAGCTAGCCCGTGATGGCTGGGCTATGTACTTAGAATATTGCAAAATGTGCTTTCACCAAAAAGCTATTTTAAAATCGGACATATCGAGTGCATAGAGGAGTTCTGTATCTATAATTCTTAAAATAATTGTTATGCTTTTTGTGAACGTTTATCGTGAGTAATTTAGTAAATTGTTAGCAAATTCCCCGGAAGTTTGCGGGGGGTATGCTAGTTCTGAACGTCACATGCTAATGTAAAAAGCTGTTTTTTGATATAAATATGAACTTGATTGAACAAAACATGCATGTATTGTATAACATAATGTCCTAGGTGTGTCATCTGATGAAGATCATCAAAGGTTAGTGCTGCATTTAGCTGTCTTCTGGGTTTTTGTGACATTATATGCTAGCTTGAAAAATGGGTGTCTGATTATTTCTGGCTTGGTACTCTTCTGACATAATCTAATGTTTTGCTTTCGCTGTAAAGCCTTTTTGAAATCGGACAGTGTGGTTAGATAAAGGAGAGTCTTGTCTTTAAAATGCTGTGAAATAGTCATGTTCTCAACAGTCAACAACACAGACATCACATAATGAAAGGCCAACCTTGTGAGTTGAACGTGATCCAGGCTTAAAACAAAGCAATGCGGATGTGTGATTCAGTTATCAGATTCAGTGGAGCTATGCTAGACCTCCAGACAGGCCTGCATTGACGTGAAAGTGTTGCCCCTCCTCGGTGACCCCAAGGTGGGGGTGGTGGGGGGCTTCTGAGGGTAGGCGGTGGGCCCCGGCCCAGGGTGCGATGGTTATAACTGGGGTAGGGTTACAGGGAGCGGGGCTGGGGCTGTTACTCCATGAGTCCCAGCAGAGCACACACACACCGCTCCAGGGAAAAGAGGAATCTAGAAGCTGCACCAACTGCTGCCTCTAATCTAGTCACAGAGCTCACTGTCACACACACAGCATGTCAGGGCCTGCCCGGACGCCCAGCAGCCGGACCTGGCTTCCTCATCCTGAGAGCCCCATCTTATCTCCCTCTCCATCAGGCCTCTCTTCAAAGACACTCCTATCTGTAGGGAGTAAGGGTGGAGGGTGGTGTGCTGGGGACAGGGGGCACACACACACACACACACACACACACACACACACACACACACACACACACACACACACACACACACACACACACACACACACACACACACACACAGTCTTGTACAGCTAACCTTGTGGGGGGACACAATTCAGTCCCATTCAAAATCCTATTTTCCATAACCCCTAGCCCTAAACCTAATTCTAATCCTTACCCGTACTCTTACCCTAACCTTAACCCAAAAACCTAACCCTAAACCTAACCCTAGCTCCTAACCCTAAAACTAACCCTAGCTCCTAACCCTGTGGGGACTGTTGTTTGATCAGCCTGTACTGCCTCAGACAGACAGTGCCACAAGCATTTGACAGAGACAAACTAGCAATGTTTACATTACCATCTATCTGTCCACTGAAAGAACTGATATAACCAAATACAGTATGTTTTTCTCAAACAGAAAAGATGACTATTATCAAAGTCCTGTCCTACACAAAGTAAGAGAACAATGTCATTCATGTTTTTGCCTGTGACTCAGAACTGAGAGCCAGTAACCAAAGCATTGCTTTAATGGGATTGACTGTGTTTAAATCAAACTGTTAAAACTGTCACCTGATGGCAAATGGTTGACCAGAGCTTAATTTTAGCCAGTTTGCTACAGCAGGAAAATAGTGCTGCAGCAACAAGAAATGTGAATAATTATGTGAATTATAATTTAATGAACGTTTTTGTAGGGGTTGATACATTTTTCGTAAAAGAAAATCAAGTCTGAAATTTGAAAGTGGAAATTACACATTTCTGAAGCCTTTTTAAACCTGAAATACACGTGTTTTAAATGTCCTACATTGCAGGAAAGTTTTCTGGCCACAGGTTGATGAAAGATCCTACATCTGTGGGGAGTGTGCCTCAACCAGGTTCTATTTCTGAGTTATCAGGATGTCATGTTATCTGTTTGGGAGTTTGTAACTATTGGCAGGGCGTTGTTCATACCAGTGCCTGTGTTCATGTGCAAGAGCTGACAAGGCCCTTATTGGTCTGATTGGAGCAAGTCCAAGGTTGGGGATCAATAATCAATGGAGGGCTTTGTCTTGTTGCTCCTCTTATAATTTTAACCACATTTAGATAAGCCTACATGCAGTTTTATTCTCTGTTGAAAGAAGAGCTAATTCATTTGGATTCAGTTGTATTTTGATGATCTGACATTTCTTCTTTAGATGCAGGAAGGAGGAAGGTTTGTGGTGGCTCTGCTGGTCATGGCCGGGACTAGAGGGCAACTGGGATCTATTTGGAGTGTGTGTGTGTGTGTGTGTGTGTGTGTGTGTCTGTGTGTGTGTGTGTGTGTGTGTGTGTGTGTGTGTGTGTGTGTGTGTGTGTGTGTGTGTGTGTGTGTGTGTGTGTGTGTGCAGCGCTGGGAGAACTGACCCGGTGACTCTGGGGCACTGAACACAATGACCAACTGAGCGACCGGCAGTTTTCTGCCTCATCTCTCTTTCTATTCCTCTCCCCACTGAGGCCAAAAGGTACTCGTCACTGGGATAATATACTTGAATGCTGGAGAGAGAGAGACACACAGAGAGAGACAGCGAGAGGTAGAGAGAGGATGGGTGTGTGTTTGTGCATGTGTGCATGTGTGTGTCTCTGTGTGTGTGTGTGTTTGTGCTTAACCTCTATAGGCTAGGCGGGACGAATTCGTCCCACCTACGTAACAGCCAGTCTAATCCAGTGGCGCGATTTTTGAATCGTTTGAAATACTATTACTTCAATTTCTCAAACATATGACTATTTTACAGCTATTTAAAGACAAAACTCTCGTTTATCTAACCACACTGTCCGATTTCAAAAAGGCTTTACAACGAAAGCAAAACATTAGATGATGTCAGGAGAGTGCCCAGCCAGAAATAATCAGACACCCATTTTTCAAGCTAGCATATAATGTCACCAAAACCCAAACCACAGCTAAATGCAGCACTAACCTTTTATGATCTTCATCAGATGACACACCTAGGACATTATGTTATACAATACATGCATGTCTGTTCAATCAAGTTCATATTTATATCAAAAAACAGCTTTTTACATTAGCATGTGACGTTCAGAAAAAGCATACCCCCCGCAAACTTCCGGGGAATTTACTAACAGTTTGCTAAATTACTCACGATAAACGTTCACAAAAAGCATAACAATTATTTTAAGAATTATAGATACATTACTCCTCTATGCACTCGATATGTCCGATTTTAAAATAGCTTTTCGGATGAAGCACATTTTGCAATATTCTAAGTACATAGCCCAGCCATCACGGCTAGCTATTTAGACACCCGGCAAGATTAGCCTTCACCATAATAACATTTCCTATAAGAAAAATGTTCTTACCTTTCCTGTTCTTCGTCAGAATACACGCCCAGGACTTCTACTTCAATAACAAATGTAGGTTTGGTCCCAAATAATCCATAGTTATATCCAAATAGCGTCGTTTTGTTTGTGCGTTCTAGACACTATACGAATGGTAATCCACGGTCGCGCGCATGGCACATGGCGTGACAAAAAATGTCTAAATATTCCATTACCGTACTTCGAAGCATGTCAACCGCTGTTTAAAACCAATTTTTATGCCATTTATCTCGTAGAAAAGCGATAATATTCCGACCGAGAATCTGCAATAAACTAAACAGCCGAATTAAAATACTCCACGGGGGCTAATCGCGCACGCGCCTCATTCCATTGTCACCTAATGGGACACTTGGATAAGGTGATAATCTGTTTCAGCCTGAGGCTTCCTCGTCAACCTTCATGATTTTCCCGGGTCCTGAGAGCCTATTGGAGCCCTGGGAATTGTCACGTTACAGCTAAGATCCTTACTCTTCAATAAACAGATGCAAGACGCACGACTCCTTGTCAAACAGGCCACTTCCTGCATGAAACCTTGTCAGGTTTTTGCCTGCCATAGGAGTTCTGTTATACTCAAAGACACCATTCAAACAGTTTTAAAAACTTTAGGGTGTTTTCTATCCAAACCTGAACAATAATATGCATATTCTAGCTTCTGAGTTGGTGTAGGAGGCAGTTAAAAATGGGCACATATTTTTTCCAAAATTCTCAATACTGCCCCCTAGCCCAAACAGGTTAATATGTAATGTGAGGTTTATTTGGTGGCAGAAGTCAAATGAATGTGTTCCACAACTGTCTGTGAGTGAGCAAAGAAGAGAGGGGAAAGAGGACAGCAGGAAGTGGTAATTATCACATGGGTCAAGGGGACGAACGTCCTCTCGTTTGTCAAACAGAAAGCAGCTTATAGACTTGGTAAAGGGTTTAACACAGAGCTACTACTACAATTACAATGATCATCATTCTTAAATTATATAAATATTCCATAATAAATCAATTGCTAAATTAATGCATTTATTATGTTAAAATAGGTCATAAGAAACCCCAGGACACCAAATGTAAATTGTAATCAGTCAGAAAAGGTATTGATTGATCGATCCAGAAGAGCATAGACTATAAATGCTAAAATAAGATTATGTATTTTCTGACTGTAAGACAACAGTTGATTGCCCAGCTGGCCCATTCAAACTACACCTAACCTATATTGAAAATAATTTCACACATATAATAATAATAATAATAATAATAATAATAATAATAATAATAATAATAATAATAATAATAAGATATGTGGTCTAAAGACCAGATTAAATTGACAATAATCTGATGGATGACAATATAATCAATTGTCAAATAAAGAATGAAGAGACTGATGACCTGACAGCATGCATTGACAGCTTGCATTGACAAAGAAGCAAGGAGCTTACCAACTAGCACTTCTTCCATATCATCCTACAGAGGTCCATGCAGGCCAGATGTTTTGATTGCTATACTCTATCAGAAAGACCAGATTTGAAGGTTTCTAATGAACCTATTTTTGCCAAACAACTATACAAAATGCGCAGATGGTCTGTGTTTCAAAATATAACTTTTTCCTATAGTAACCGTGGCCCCATGCCTTCCTCATGTGGGTAGATTACTGGTGACAATCAGCAATAGCCATTTTGGAAAAATATAGTTTCTATTTTCTTCTGTTATATTCCATTATATTCTTACTGTAAAATATATGTGTGTTGACTGTGGTAAGGCCGGGCCTGTGATTGTCTGCTAAATGAACAAGTTGACTTCATTGGCATGGTACAGTAATAGATTGGCATGGCGTAGCCTTAGCTTTGGCTACTAAGCACAGATAAATAAAACTCAAAACATAAATAAATTGCCTTGTATCATGTTTTTTATGATCTTCCTAAAATAAATATTAATCAATGTTTTTGTGAATGTGTACAGTGAGGGAAAAAAGTATTTGATCCCCTGCGGATTTTGTACGTTTGCCCACTGACAAAGAAATGATTAGTCGGCGCACGTGACAAATAAACTTTGATTTGATTTGATAATACACTGTCGTTGTTAGAATCTTAATATCACAAACAAAACTCGAGTTAAAAACACTTTTAGGAGGGCATGTCATTATTTGAATGGTTTTCCCCGGCCTGCTCCACTCCTTGTCCAATAGTTGAATGTGCCTTGCCCAATTGATAATCACCCCAATGAAACTGAAACTGAACCGAAGCTATACCAAAACTAATACCAAGCATACACTACATCGCCAAAGGTTTGTGTGGCCTACCACTTCACGGCTGAGCCGTTGTTGCTCCTAGACATTTCCACTTCACAATAACAGCACTTACAGTTGACCAGGGCAGCTCTAGCAGAACATAAATTTGACAAACTGACTAGTTGGAAAGGTGGCATACTATGACGGTGACACATTGAAAGTCACTGAGCTCTTTAGTACGGGCCATTCTACTGCCAATGTTTGTCTCTGAAGATTGCATGGTTGTGTGCTTGAGTTTATACACCTGTCGACAAAGGCTGTTGCTGAAATAGCTGAATCCACTAATACTTTTGGCCATGTAGTGTATAACAACAAATTAAATAAATGAAGTATAGTATGATGGGGAAAAAGAGAGAGAATATGTGAGTGATGAGTGAGGGAAGCAAACAATGCATCATTATGTAATCACCAATTGTGAATGAAGAACAGGGCGAGCCATTCTATTGTGTTCATCTATTCTAATGATCTCATCTCAAAACGGTGTACACTATATCAGTCCACCGAATCCAATCAGTGTAATTAGTCTTCTCTAGGCCTACTTGGAGTGTCCTACACAGTGAGAGAGTGCGTGGCAAGATCAAGACGAATGGATGCACATGCTGTGTTAGCGTTGCTACAAGATCTGAATGAAAACGACTCAGATGGCAGGGAAGAAATGGATGATGATTATCATAATCTCTGATGATTATTTTTCTAATTCATGCTGAATAGCTTTATATATCTGGGATAGGATCCATATCGGGGAGCAGGTGAGCAAGTGTTGGATAATATTTCGGGTCAGATGGCATAGTGTACTAGGTAAAAGGAGGAACTCGCAGCCGGCCTGTTGCTGTGTTCTACAATATGCTTGACTTGGCTGCTATCAAAGCACGTGTTGTTCAAACATGCATGTACAACACCATGAGCAGGAGAGACTTTATGATGAGTCTGGTACAAGGGCTATGTGAGAGACAGGAGGGTCAAGTCAGCAGCAAAGAGTCCCTGTGAGTCATTGAACGAGCCAAATTGCGCACATCTCCCGGATAGGAGAAACTGCAAGGTGGGCAGATGAACCCACAACACCTATTTCAGCTGCAAGCAACATGTTAATGGGAAGTGTCGAAAACAAGTGAAAGTTACAAGGATTTGTGGTGACTGTTAGGACAAGGGATAACAGATAACAACAATGTGATCCAACTGTTGCGTGAAGACGCACCCCATACTGTAAGCACGAGCGAGGCCTCAAATAATGTGACCAATAACTGACAATAATAGGCTTTTTTTGACCGCTGTCATATCGACACCTATATTCATTATAATGACACTGAGTGATACTGTAAGGGTCGTCGTCAGAATTAGACCAAGGTGCAGCGGAGGATGTGTTCATCATTAGAATTTTAATTGACTGAACGAACACAATACAAAACGAAACAAAAACGACCAGAAACAGTTCTGTCAGGAAAACACACTAACAGAATACAATCACCCACAACAACCCAAAGGAAAACCAGGCTACTTATGTGTGACTCCCAATCAGCAACAACGAACTACAGCTGTGCCTGATTGGGAGCCACACACGGCCCAAAACAAAGAAATACAAAAACATAGAAAAATGAACATAGAACGCCCACCCAATGTAACACCCTGGCCTAACCAAAATAAAGAACAAAAACCCCTCTCTATGGCCAGGCCGTTACAGTACCCCCCCAAAGGTGCGGACTCCGGCCACAAAACCTGACTCTGAAGGGGAGGGTCCGGGTGGGCCTTCTTACGGCAGCGGCTCAGGTGCGGGACGTGGCCTCCAATCCACCCTCGGCGTCGCCACTTAGGTGTCACCCCTGGCCACGCCGGAGGACTGGTGGGCGACCCTGACTGCGCCCGGCTGGCGGGCGATTCTGGTTGCGCCCGGCTGGCGGGCGACCCTGGATGCGCCCGGCTGGTGGGCGACCGTGGCCGCGCCAGGCTGGCGGGCGACCCTGGTGGCTCCGGGCTGGCGGGCGGCTCCGGCGGCACTGACCCAGGATTCACCAAGCTGGGGAGACATGAAGGTTGTGCCCGGCTGGCGGGCGACCCTGGCTGTGCCCGGTTGGCGGGCGACCCTGGCTGCGCCCCGGCTGGCGGGCGTCCCTGGCTGCGCCAGGCTGGCGGGTGACCCTGGCGGCTCCGGCGGCTCCGGGCTTGCGGGCAGCTCTGGCGGCACTGACCCAGGATTCACCAGGCTGGAGAGACATGAAGGAGGCCTGGCCCTGGGCGCAGGCACAGGACTCACCGGGCTGGGGAGACATGAAGGAGGCCTGGCCCTGGGCGCAGGCACAGGACTCACCGGGTTGGCGGACGGCTCTGGCGGCTCCGGACAGGCGGGCGGCTCTGGCAGCTCCGGACAGGCGGGCGGCTCTGGCGGCTCCGGACAGGCGGGCGGCTCTGGCGGCTCCGGACTGGTGGGCGGCTCTGGCAGCTCCGGACGGGCGGGCGGCTCTGGCGGCTCCGGACTGGCGGGCGGCTCTGGTGGCTCTGGCCCAGGACTCACCAGGCTGGGCAGACATGAAGGAGGCCTGGCTCTGGGCGCAGGCACTGGACTCACCAGGCTGGGGAGACCCACTGGAGGCCTGGTCTGTGGAGAAGGCACAGGACTGACCAGGATGGGGAGACCCACTGGAGGCCTGGTCCGAGGAGGAGGCACAGGATAAACCGGGCTGTGGGGGAGCATTGTAGTTCTGGTACGTAGGCTCTTTACCTACACTCTAGGCTGAATGCCCACTTTGGCCTGGCACGGGCGGAGCGCAGGCATTGGACGAACTGGGCCCTCCCAGCGCCCTGGAGACAGTGTGCGCAGAGCCGGTGCAGGATAACCTGGACCGAAAAGGCGCACTGGAGACCAGACGCGCTGAGCTGGCACAATCCGTCCTGGCTTGATGCCTGCACTCGCATGGCACTTGCGGGGGGCTGGCCTATAGCGCACCGGGCTATGAACACGCACTGGAGACACCGTGCGCTTCATTGCATAACACGGTGCCTTACCAGTACCACGCTGCTTCCGGTAAGCACGGGGAGTTGACTCAGGTCTGCCGACCGACTCCGCCAATCTCCCCGTGTGCCCCCCCCAAAAAAAAAAAATTGGGGAGCTGTCTCTCGTCTCTGCTGCGCTCCCTTTCCTCATACCAGTGCCTCTCAGCTATCGCCGCCTCGATCTCCCACTGCGGGCGGCGATACTCCCCAGCTTGAGCCCATGGTCCTTTACCGTCCAGCAATTCCTCCCAATTCCACGACTCCCAATAGCTCCTCTCCTGGTGCCTCTCCTTCCTCCGCTGCTTGGTCCGTTGTTGGTGGGTGATTCTCTAAGGGCCGTCGTCAGAATTAGACCAAGGTGCAGCGGAGGATGTGTTCATCATTAGAATTTTAATTGACTGAACGAACACAATACAAAACGAAACAAAAACGACCAGAAACAGTTCTGTCAGGAAAACACACTAACAGAATACAATCACCCACAACAACCCAAAGGAAAACCAGGCTACTTATGTGTGACTCCCAATCAGCAACAACGAACTACAGCTGTGCCTGATTGGGAGCCACACACGGCCCAAAACAAAGAAATACAAAAACATAGAAAAATTAACATAGAACGCCCACCCAATGTAACACCCTTGCCTAACCAACATAAAGAACAAAAACCCCTCTCTATGGCCAGGGTGTTACAGATACTCAGTAATGTGTTGTATTGGATTTGCCCCAAACCTAACACTTCATATTCAGGAGAAATAGTTAATTGCTTTGCCACATTTTTTTGCAGTATTACTTTAGTGGCTTGTTGCAAACCGAGTGCATGTTTTGGAATGTTTGTATTGCGTACAAGTTTCCTTCTTTTCACTCTGTCAATTAGGTTAGCATTTAGGAGTAACTACAATACAATGTTGTTGATCCATCCTCAATTTTCTCCTATCACAGCTATTAAACTCTGTAACTGTTTTAAAATCACCATTGGCCTCATGGTGAAATCCCTGAGCGGTTTCCTTCCTCTCTGGCAGCTGAGTTGTATTGACCATCCAAAGTGCAATTTTTAACTTCACCATGCTCAAAGGGATATTCCATGTCCGCTATTTTGTTTTTTTAAATGTACCCATCTACCAATTAAACATTATTATTACACACAGTCTCCAGGTATACAATAATATATAGATTTTGGCCTTTACTACTAAAGCAAATTCATAAATGGCAAAAAGGACATATAAAAAAAACCCTCAGAAAATATATACTGTATATATATTTATTTATTTTACACATATTGAACCCCTTTTGTTGGGTAGGCACAAAACTACCTTCATACTGACCATTATTATTATTTAATTTTTTCCGGTACTGGTTACCTTCAGACGACTCTTGTGACACTTGTGGGGTCATTCTGACCATCATTGCACTGAAAGTACTGCCAGAGTTCAAAATACACATATTTAGGAAAAGTCAGAGACAGGTGGTTTCAAGGTTTTTATTGAAATTACAAAATTTAAATCACCAAATTGAAAACAGTCAGATTGACCATCTTGGAGGTTCTAGTGTTAAACACAGGGTGAGAGACTCCAGAGATGCATAGTCATCAGAAGGATGCTAGTGTCAATACTGAAAATAGACTGTAGACTAAATGTATGTCCCAAATCGCACCTGATTCCCTATATAGTGCACTACTTTTGACCAGAACCCTATGGGCTGCCAGTCAGGACGTATCCTATGACAGTTGTGACAAACCACCACACGAACACTTCCCCAGAACACATAGAGTAGAGTGACAGACGCAAACACTGATCATAGCTGTCTCATAGCAAAGTCATTTATTTTCATGTTTGTTTTAACTGGTCGAGAATTCCCTAGACATACTACACGTCGACCCAATTCCCCTTCCCATTGGTATTTTGTCTTGTAAGCCGTCCAGGACTCCTAAATCTCACTGGTTTTACTGAAACCTATCATCTCCTCTTGGCATTGTTGCAGACATCAGGCCCACCGACAGAGCTGCATCCTCTATTTTTGTAAAGAGACATGGCCTGTGTCCCAAATGGCACCCTATTCCCTGTGGGCTTTGGTCAAAAGTAGTGCACTACATAGGGAATAGGGTGCCATTTGGAATGCATATATCAGTAAGTCTTTTTTGGGAGTGGAACCCACAGCAGCTGTCTCAATAAGGCGGTGCTGAGTCTTGAGAGTGGGGGCGAAGAGAAATTGACTGCTCTATTTCATTTATTTTGCCAATCTTCATACTTTATCTGCCGCAAGCAAGCTATAAACTGATCACAGGGGGATGGAAGACATGGAGATGAGGTGGGTAGACACTATGCAACCCACTGTTATTATAAACCGTGACAGACAACAACAAAACAACAAGTTTCTACACACTCTTAAATCTCTCTGTTGGAGTAACAGACAATACAGGGCCCTGAACTGAAGAATGGAGAGAGGGAAGGAGACTGGAGATGAAGGAAAGAGTGTAGACTGAAGAGGAGAGAAAAAGAGATTGGAGGGAGACTCAAGAGCAGAAGAAGAGATGGAGACTGGAAATTATATGGAGTGCTTAAGGAGAGATAGAGGGTGAAGAGGAGAAGGAGACAAGAGGAGAGGGAGATATGGAAGGAGAATGTAAAGGAAAGGGAGAGAGTTGTTAAGGAGAGATAGAGACAGAAAAGAAGAAGGAGAGAGTGTTTAAAAGAGTACAGGGAGAGAGTGGATAAGGTTCAGTAGGCTGAAAAGGAAAGGGAGAGAGAGCGAGAAAGAGAACGTGCCTAAGGGACAGTTGTCTGATAGGTCTGTCTGTGAAACCTCAGTCACACTTCAGTAGAGAGGACCCTTCAGACCTAGACGGCCCCACTCTGATAACTACACCCACACACACGCACCCACACGAACATGCACACACACACACACACACACACACACACACACACACACACACACACACACACACACACACACACACACACACACACACACACACACACACACACACACACACACACACACACACACACACACACACTCTGAACTACTGTACATTCCCACTTTAAGCCCACATGGTCGGAATATGTACCAAAAAAATCGAACTACCACTTAAACCATAGGCGTCATTCACAGTGACCATTGCAATTCACAAGAATGAAGTTAAAAACGTGACTTCTCAGGGTAGGCACATGTACACACAAACATGTCCTGTGAAGGAGGAAACTTGGCTCTGGTCTGCTGCCAGGGGGTCATGGAGTGATGGGACAGTTTGTGTGTGTGTGCGTTCGTGTCTGTGCGTGTGTGTATGTGCACGCTCGGATGTGTGAACAGTATGAGACATAGCGTGGTGTGGAGATGCTGGCTCAGGAAATTCCCTTGAACAGACCGGAAAGGACGGTGGCTTTAATAAGCGTTGTGGTTTCCAGAACGGTCCTTTCCTGTTTACTGAGCACCGGCAGTAAACACATCTCCCTTTCTCTCTCTATTGACGTGGGTGTGTGTGTGTGCACTATAGCCTGATGCCTTCCCAAAAGCTATATTTATTTGTGTGTGTGTCTGCGAGCGTGTGTTTTTATGGACTAATTTACATATTTCTAATTCTGTAAAAAGCTTTTTTGAGGAAAGGAAATTAGTTTTAATATGGAGTCATGTTATTTTAATACAAACGTGTGACTCATCAGTCACATGTGCATCGTTTCATTTCAACTATGCTGCAGATTTTATGCTCAGACTTGAATAAGCCCATAAACGTGTCCTTACACAGAATTCTCAGCCAAATTACCAAACTTTATTGAAACAACAGTAATACTGTAGTGAATATAATGCAGAGACAAGGCTTTTTATTAGCACCGTTTAGGAGATGTCCCAAATGACACCTTGTTCCATACATAGTGCACATAAGCCCAATGGGCCCTGGTCAAAAGTAGTGCACTATATAGGGCATAGGGTGCCATTTGGCACTCACAGTTTAGTCATCACTTCAATATATAAGGGGAGAAAAGAGGCTTAACAGTGAGAGTTGACTCCCCTCAAGTTTTTATTTTTATTAGTTGTATGTACAGGATACACATGGAATACACTGTCAAACAAAATTCTTACTTGCAGGTTCCTTCTCGACAATGCAACAAAAATAGTAAGTATTGTAAAGATAATAATGTGTACACCGTTTCGGACAGAGAGGTCAGAGATGTGAGATTGTGCTTCTACACCTGCATTGCTTGCTGTTTGGGGTTTTAGGCTGGGTTTCTGTAAAGCACTTTGAGATATCAGCTGATGTAAGAAGGGCTATATAAATACATTTGATTTGAATATGATTTAATACAACAAATAGGAAAACAATAAAATACAACAATTGATAAACAAATAAACTACAAATACACTATTCCATTCAAGATAGGGAATGTTGTAATTAGTATTCGACTTTCTATTTATAGTATTATTGAAGAGATAAAAGACAGGATTAGAAGAAAGGATAATTATTTAAATAATAAATCTTCAAATATTTGTATTTATTTAACCAGGCAAGTCAGTTAAGAACAAATTATTGTTTATAATGGCGGCTTACCCCAGCCAACCCCTAACCCGGACGACACTGGGCCAATTGTGCACCACCCTATGGGACTCCCAATCACGGCTGGTTGTGAAACAGCCTTGAATCAAACCAGGGTCTGTAGTGACACCTCTAGCACTGAGATGCAGTGCCTTAAACCGCTGCGCCACTCGGGAGCCCCTGGAACACAAAAGTACTCAGAATCCTGAAATTAGGAATCAACATGGTAGGGATAAAAACACAGCAAACAGAGGACATAGAAGGAACAGTATGTGGGTACGTGTGGGTGTATTTTAATGGAAAGTGGGGAGGGGTGTTTTTGTGTTTGGAAAAGGGTGGAGTTAAGTGGGTGGAGAAAGAAAATGGTTGTAAATGCCAGAGCCCATTTGTGTCTACAAGCAGGAGTTGTGACAGAGAGAGCTTTCAATTTTGTGGAGATATGGGATATACGTTTCAAAATAAATTATAAATGCAGTTCATTTATTTATTGTCCTATCATGATGGAACGGTCCCCAACCCTATACTCTAGACACCAACCTGAGCGAGACATACACTAAGGAGAAGTCCTTATCTGTTTTATAGGCCTACTGCAAGTAGCCTATACGCAGCCAAGACAGAAAGATAAATATATTCAGAGACCCACTAAAGCAGCACCGCTCCCTCAAGATTCTGAGCCTGCCTGGCAGGGTTGGTCCGACAAAGCCAAAGCCCCCAGATGGGTGAGTATAATATACAAGGAATTTCTCAAAGCTACCAATAAGAGCCTTGATGGCCTTGTACCTAGCCAGTGGGAATTCTGGTGGGGTGACCCACCCAAGTAGTTGCATTGCTGGCAACACTAGCTGCAGTAACCCATGGAGAGGGGGTCACACTCGGACAATCAGAGAGGGGGCAAATTATTGTGGCATTGTTGGCACAAAATAATCAAAGGTCTGACTGCACAGAGATTCTTCGGGAAATGGTCACAACAGAGGACCAGCGTGCGTGTGTTTCAGGGGACTGAGCTCCGTCAGCTCGGACTTGACATTGGTTAATCAAATCTCCCTATTCTTTGTAAATTTTGCATGCCTTCTCAAACAGCTTAAATCAAATAAAATTTTATTGGCCACATACACAGTTACAAATATGGTTAGCAGATGTTATTGCGAGTGTAGCGAAATGCTTGTGCTTCTAGTTCCGACAGTGCAGCAATATTTAACAAGTAATATCTAACAATTCCACAACAAATACCTCATGGAATAAGGAATGGAATAAGAATATATAAATATAAATATATGGATGAGCAATGACAGAGCGACATAGGCTAAGATGCAATAGAATACAAAATATACATATGAGATGAGTAATGCAAGATAAGTAAACATTATTAACCTGTTGGGTCTAGGGGGCAGCATTTGCACGTCTGGATAAAAAAAATGTACCCGATTTAATCTGGTTACTAATCCTACCCAGTAACTAGAATATGCATATACTTATTATATATGGATAGAAAACACTCTAAAGTTTCCAAAACTGTTTGAATGGTGTCTGTGAGTATAACAGAACTCATTTGGCAGGCAAAACCCTGAGACATTTTCTGACAGGAAGTGGATACCTGATGTGTTGTATTGACTTTAAACCTCTCCCATTGAAAAACACAGGGGTTTAGGAATATTTTGGCACTTCCTATTGCTTCCACTAGATGTCACCAGCCTTTACAAAGTGTTTTGAGTCTTCTGGAGGGAGATCTGACCGAACAAGAGCCATGGAACGGTGATGTCCCATTAGACACCTGGCGCGCTACTTCATGTTGGGTACCCTCGTTCCAATACGTTATAAAAGGCTATGCATTCGTCCACCTTGAATATTATTCATGTTCTGGTTAAAAAAGGCCCTAATGATTTATGCTATACAACGTTTGACATGTTTGAACGAACGGAAATATATTTTTTCCCCTCGTTCATGACGAGAAGTCCGGCTGGCTTACATCATGTGCTAACGAGACGGAGATTTTTGGACATAAATGATGAGCTTTTTTGAACAAAACTACATTCGTTATGGACCTGTGATACCTGGAAGTGACATCTGATGAAGAGAATCAAAGGTAATGGATTATTTACATAGTATTTTCGATTTTAGATCTCCCCAACATGACGTCTAGTCTGTATCGCAACGCGTATTTTTCTGGGCACAGTGCTCAGATTATTGCAAAGTGTGATTTCCCAGTAAGGTTATTTTTAAATCTGGCAAGTTGATTGCGTTCAAAAGATGTAAATCTATAATTCTTTAAATGACAATATAATATTTTACCAATGTTTTCTAATTTTAATTATTTAATTTGTGACGCTGACTTGACTGCCGGTTATTGGAGGGAAACGATTTCCTCAACATCAATGCCATAGTAAAACGCTGTTTTTGTATATAAATATGAACTTGATAGAACTAAAAATGCATGCATTGTCTAACATAATGTCCTAGGAGTGTCATCTGATGGAGATTGTAAAAGGTTAGTGTATCATTTTAGCTGGTTTTATGGTTTTGGTGACCCTGTCTTTGACTTGACAAAACATTACACACAACTCTTGTAAATGTACTGTCCTAACATACTCTAAATTTATGCTTTCGCCGTAAAACCTTTTTGAAATCGTAAAACGTGGTTAGATTAAGGAGATGTTTATCTTTCAAATGGTGTAACATAGTTGTATTTTTGAAAAATTTGAATTTTGACATTTATTTGGATTCAAATTTGCCGCTCTTGAAATGCACCTGCTGTTGATGGAGTGCACCACAGGTGGCACGCTAGCGTCCCACCTAGCCCCAAGAGGTTAAAGTGGCATTATTAAAGTGACTAGTGTTCCATTTATTAAAGTGGCCAATGATTTAAAGTCTGTATGTAGGCAGCAGCCTCTCTGTGCTAGTGATGGCTGTTTTAATAGTCTGATGGCCCTGAGAAAGAAGCTGTTTTTCAGTCTCTCGGTCCCAGCTTTGATGCACCTGTACTGACCTCGCCTTCTGGATGGTAGCGGGGTGAACAGGCAGTGGCTCGGGTGGTTGTTGTCCTTAATGATCTTCTTGGCCTTCCTCTGACATCGGGTGTTGTAGGTGTCCTGGAGGGCAGGTAGTTTGCCCCCGGTGATGCATGGGACAGACCGCACCACCTTCTGGAGAGCTCTGCTGTTGTGGGCGGTGCAGTTGCTGTACCAGAATGTGATACAGCCCGACAGGATGCTCTCAATTGTGTCTGTAAAAGTTTGTGAGGTTTTTAGGTGACAAGTCAAATTTCTTCAGCCTCCTGAGGTTGAAGAGGCGCTGTTGCGTCTTCTCCACTACACTGTCTGTGTGGGTAGACCATTTCAGTTTGTCAGTGATGTGTACGCCAAGGAACTTAAAATGTTCCACCTTCTCCACTGCTGTCCCGTCGATGTGGATGGAGGGGGTGCTCCCTCTGCTGTTTCCTGAAGTCCACGATCATCTCCTTTGATTTGTTGATGTTGAGTGAGAGGTTATTTTCCTGACACTACACTCCGAGAGCCCTCACCTCCTACCTGAAGGCTGTCTCGTCGTTGTTGGTAATCAAGCCCACTACTGTTGTGTCGTCTGCAAACTTGAGGATTGAGTTGGAGGCGTGCATGTGTAGGGGGTGGGTCCCAAAGACCCTCCCCAGTATTGATTAAGGGGACCTTAAGATTCATATGTTTTGCTGCAGGCCTTATAATAAGATACTGTTGCTATGTGTCTAAAAACTCTGCCAATATACGTTGCACAAGCTATCCATATTAGTCTTTGTGGTTAAGCCCTGGCTGTTGTGAGAGTGTATTTGCAGGCTAGGTCTGAGTCAGACCGAAACTAGATAAAGTGAAGGATCCACTGTCTGGTTTTGACATTTTGATCTTGTGTGACAGTAGACAATGCTAATAAATTCAGAGAAGCTACTGTACTAGGTTGCCTAATAAGGTAACCTCAGCTTATTGATACATTGACGTAGGTGATCGTACCACTAGGGAGTGATCACATGTATAAAATCAGCTGTGCCCTTAGGTGGGGTGCAGAACTTACTCGGAAACATGCGTGCAATGTTCCCGTTGTCAACTTCTGTCTGCAATTGCATTTAAAGATATTGTCTGACTGCTGATTTCACCAATAAGCAAATGATTGACCAGGAACAAGGAACGAACCCCGACACATGGCCATGCAGTCACTGGTGAATAGGGAGTAAAGGAGGGGGCTGAGCAAGCACCCTTGTGGGGCCCCAGTGTTGAGGATCAGTGAAATGGAGATGTTGCTTCCTACATTCACCACCTGGGGGTGGCCCGTCAAAAATCCAGGACCCAATTGCACAGGGCGGGGTTGAGACCCAGGTCCAAAAGCTTATTGATGAACTTGGAGGGTACTATGGTGTTGAATGCTGAGCTATAGTCAATGAACAGCATTCTTACATACAGTTGATGTCGGAAGTTAACATATACTAAGGTTGGAGTCATTAAAACTTGTTTTTCAACCACTCCACAAATTTCTTATGCATGACACAAGTAATTTTTCCAACAATTGTTTACAGACAGATTATTTAACTTTTATAATTCACTGTATCACAATTCCAGTGGGTCAGAAGTTTACATACACTAAGTTGACTGTGCCTTTACACAACTTGGAAAATACCAGAAAATGATGTCATGGCTTTAGAAGCTTCTGATAGGCTAATTGACATAATTTGAGTCAATTGGAGGTGTACCTGTGTGTGTATTTCAAGGCCTACCTTCAAACTCAGTGCCTCTGCTTGACATCATGGGAAAATAAAAAGAAATCAGCCAACACCTAAGAAAAATAAATTGTAGACCTCCACAAGTCTGGTTCATCCTTGGGAGCAATTTCCAAACACCTGAAGGTACCACGTTCATCTGTAGAAACAATAGTACGCAAGTATAAACACCATGGGACCACGCAGCCGTCATACCGCTCAGGAAGGAGACGCATTCTGTCTCCTTGAGATGAAAGTAGTTTGGTGCAAAAAGTGAAAATCAATCCCATAACAACAGCAAAGGACCTTGTGAAGATGCTGGACAAAACAGGTACAAAAGTATCTATATCCACAGTAAAACAAGTCCTATATCGACATAACCTGAAAGGCTGCTCAGCAAGGAAGAAGCCACTGCTCCAAAACTGCCATTAAAAAGCCGGACTACGCAGTGCAACTGCACATGGGGACAAAGATCGTACTTTTTGGATCCTAACTGACCTAAGACAGGGAATTTTTAGTTGGATTAAATGTCAGGAATTGTGAAAAACTGAGTTTAAATGTATTTGGCTAAGGTGTATGTAAACTTCTGACTTCAACTGTAGGTATTCCTCTTGTACAGATGAGATAGGGCAGTGTGCAGAGTGATGGCGATTGCATTGTTTGTGGACCTCTTGGGGCGGTAAGCAAATTGATATGATCCTTGACTAGTCTCTCAAAGCACTTCATGATGACAGAAGCGAGTGCTACGGGGCGATAGTCATTTAGTTCAGTTACCTTTGCATTCTTGGGTACAGGAACAATGTAGGCCATCTTGAAGCATGTAGGGACAACAGACTGGGATAGGGAGAGATTGAATATGTCCTTAAACACACCAGCCAGCTGGTCTGTGCATCGCGTCTGAGGACGCGACTAAGAATGCCGTCTGGACCGGCAGCCTTGCGAGGGTTAACACATTTAAATGTATTACTCATGTCGGCCATGGAGAAGGAGAGCAGTCTTTGGTAGCGGGCCGCGTCGGTGGCACGGTATTATCCTCAAAGCAGGCATTCAAGGTGTTTAGTTTGTCTGGAAGCAAGACGTCGGTTTCCGTGACGTGGCTGGTTTTCCTTTTGTAGTCCGTGATTGTCTGTAGACCCTGCCACATACGTTTCATGTCTGAGCCGTTGAATTGTGACTCCACATTGTCTCTATACCAACATTTTGCTGGTTTGATTGGGATAAACTACACTGTTTATATTGGGCCATACTCCCAGTCACTTTTCCATGGTTAACCTCTATGGGCTAGGTGGGACGCTAGCGTGCCACCCGTGGTGCACTCCATCAACAGCAGGTGCATTTCAAGAGCGGCAAATTTGAATCCAAATAAATGTCAAAATTCAAATTTTTCAAACATACAACTATTTTACACCCTTTGAAAGATAAACATCTCCTTAATCTAACCACGTTTTACGATTTCAAAAAGGTTTTACGGCGAAAGCATAAATTTAGAGTATGTTAGGACAGTACATTTACAAGAGTTGTGTGTAATGTTTTGTCAATTCAAAGACAGGGTCACCAAAACCATAAAACCAGCTAAAATGATGCACTAACCTTTTACAATCTCCATCAGATGACACTCCTAGGACATTATGTTAGACAATGCATGCATTTTTAGTTCTATCAAGTTCATATTTATATCCAAAAACAGCGTTTTACTATGGCATTGATGTTGAGGAAATCGTTTCCCTCCAATAACCGGCAGTCAAGTCAGCACCACTAATTAAATAATTAAAATTAGAAAACATTGGTAAAATATTATATTGTCATTTAAAGAATTATAGATTTACATCTCTTGAACGCAATCAACTTGCCAGATTTAAAAATAACCTTACTGGGAAATCACACTTTGCAATAATCTGAGCACTGCGCCCAGAAAAATACGCGTTGCGATACAGACTAGACGTCATGTTGGGGAGATCTAAAATCGAAAATACTATGTAAATAATCCATTACCTTTGATTCTCTTCATCAGATGTCACTTCCAGGTATCACAGGTCCATAACGAATGTAGTTTTGTTCAAAAAAGCTCATCATTTATGTCCAAAAATCTCCGTCTTGTTAGCACATGATCTAAGCCAGCCGGACTTCTCGTCATGAACGAGGGGAAAAAATATATTTACGTTCGTTCAAACATGTCAAACGTTGTATAGCATAAATCATTAGGGCCTTTTTTAACCAGAACATGAATAATATTCAAGGTGGACGAATGCATACTCTTTTATAACGTATTGGAACGAGGGTACCCAACATGAACTCGCGCGCCAGGTGTCTAATGGGACATCACCGTTCCATGGCTCTTGTTCGGTCAGATCTCCCTCCAGAAGTCTCAAAACACTTTGTAAAGGCTGGTGACATCTAGTGGAAGCAATAGGAAGTGCCAAAATATTCCTCAGCCCCTGTGTTTTTCAATGGTAATACAACACATCAGGTATCCACTTCCTGTCAGAAAATGTCTCAGGGTTTTGCCTGCCAAATGAGTTCTGTTATACTCACAGACACCATTCAAACAGTTTTAGAAAATTTAGGGTGTTTTCTATCCATATGTAATAAGTATATGCATATTCTAGTTACTGGGTAGGAGTGGTAACCAGATTAAATCGGGTATGTTTTTTTATCCAGCCGTGTCAATACTGCCCCCTAGCCCTAACAGATTAATCTAACTGCACTCTCCAATTTACAGTAGATATTACAGTGAAAGAATACCATGCTATTGTTTGAGGAGAGTGCATAATTTTGAACATGAAAAGTTATTAACTTCTCTAGGGCCAGTGGGACGATTTCGTCCAACCTACGTAACAGCCAGTGGAATCCTGTGGCGAGTTATTCAAATACCTTAGAAATGCTATTACTTCAATTTCTCAAACATATTACTATTTTACACCATTTTAAAGACAAGACTCTCGTTAATCTAACCACACTGTCCGATTTCAAAAAGGCTTTACAACGAAAGCAAAACATTAGATTATGTCAGCAGAGTACCCAGCCAGAAATAATCAGACACCCATTTTTCAAGCTAGCATATAATGTCACATAAACCCAAATCACAGCTAAATGCAGCACTAACCTTTGATTATCTTCATCAGATGACAATCTTAGGACATTATGTTATACAATACATGCATGTTTTGTTCAATCAAGTTCATATTTATATCAAAAACCAGCTTTTCACATTAGCATGTGACGTTCAGAACTAGCATACCCCCCGCAAACTTCCAGTGAATTTACTAAATTACTCACGATAAACGTTCACAAAAAACATAACAATTATTTTAAGAATTATAGATACAGAACTCCTCTATGCACTCGCTATGTCCGATTTTAAAATAGCTTTTCGGTGAAAGCACATTTTGCAATATTCTAAGTAGATAGTCCGGCATCACAGGGCTAGCTATTTAGGCACCCAACAAGTTTAGCCCTCACCAAAGTCAGATTTACTATAAGAAAAATGTTATTACCTTTGCTGTTCTTCGTCAGAATGCACTCCCAGGACTTCTACTTCTATAACAAATGTTGGTTTGGTTCAAAATAATCCATAGTTATATTCAAATAGCGGCGTTTTGTTCGTGCATTCAAGACACTATCCGAAAGGGTAAAGAAGGGTGACGCGCACGACGCGTTTCGTGACCAAAAAATTCTAAATATTCCATTACCGTACTTCGAAGCATGTCAACCGCTGTTTAAAATAAATTTTTATGCCATTTTTCACATAAAAAAGCAATAATATTCCGACCGGGAAATCGTGTTTTAGTACAAAGAGAGAGAAAATAAAAACATGGTGTCGCCCTGTGCATGCGCCTCAGTCTGATGGTCCTCTGATAGAGCACTTACCAAAGGCGCTAATGTTTTTCAGCCTGGGGCTGGAATTACATAATTCAGCTTTTTCCCGGGTTCTGAGAGCCTATGGGAGCTGTAGGAAGTGTCACGTTACAGCAAAGATCCTAAGTTTTCAATAAACAGAGCCAAGAAGCCCAAGGAATGGTCAGAGAGGGTACTTCCTGTACAGAATCTTCTCAGGTTTTTGCCTGCGATATGAGTTCTGTTATATTCACAGACACCATTCAAACAGTTTTAGAAACTTTAGGGTGTTTTCTATCCAAAGCCAATAATTCTATGCATATTCTAGTTTCTGGGCAGTAGTAATAACCAGATTAAATCGGGTACGTTTTTTATCCGGCCGTGTAAATACTGCCCCCTAGCCCTAACAGGTTGATAAACATATTAGGTACATTTGGGCAGTCTTGATACAAAATTTTTAACAGAAATGTAATGGTTCATTGGATCCGTCTAAAACTTTGCACATACACCCCTGCCATCTACTGAACAAAATCTAAATTGCACATGGGCTGGAATAATACATTATGGCCTTTCTCTTGCATTTCAAAAATTATGATACAAAAAAAACAAAAGAACAGTTATTTTTTTCTTTGTATTAGCTTTTACCAGATCTAATGTGTTATATTCTCCTACATTCCTTTCATATTTCCACAAAGTTCAAAGTGTTTCCTTTCAAATGGTACCAAGAATATGCATGTCCTTGCTTCAGGGCCTGAGATACAGGCAGTTAGATTTGAGTATGTCATTTTAGGGAAAAATTTAAAAAAAGGGGCGTATCCTTAACTAGTTCTAGGCACATTTTTACATCTTTCAAAAAGGCTTTACAGCAAAAGCAAAACATTAGATTATGTCAGCAGAGTACCCAGCCAGAAATAATCACACACAAATTTTCAAAGCAACTAGCATGCATCACAAATACCCAAAACACAGCTAAATGCAGCACTAACCTTTGACAACCTTCATCAGATGACACTCCTAGGACATCATGTTACACAACACATGCATTTTTTGTTCGATAAAGTTCATATTTATATATAAAAACAGCATTTTACATCGGCGCATGACGTTCAGAAAATCTTTTCCTTCAAATGCTTCCAATGAATCGGCGCTACAATTTACAAAATTACTATTCGAAAACATTGTTAAAATGTAATATTGTCATTCAAAGACTTATAGATTAACATGTCTTGAATGCCATCTCTTTGCCAGATTTAAAAATAACTTTACTGGGAAATCACACTTTGCAATAAACGACGTGGTATGCCCAGAAAAAAAGTCTAGGCTATAAATGTTGGAGCCATCTTGGAACGATCAACCATCAAAAATACTATTGTAAATAATCCCTTACCTTTGATTATCTTTATCAGAAGGCACTTCTAGGAATCCCAGTTCCATAACAAATGTAGTTTTGTTCAAAAAAGTTAATAATTTATGTCCCAATAGTGTTAGCGTGCTCCAAAGGCTAGTGAAAATGTACCGTGTGCGTCTGACTTGTCGTCAGGAATGGCAAAAAATATATATTTAAGTTCGTTCAAATATGTCAAACGTTGTATAACATAAATCTTTAGGGGCTTTTTCAACCAGGGCTTCAATAATATTCCATTGGGACGGTTGCATTGTCTTTCAAAATGTTTCGAAAAGGGAGAGTACCCATGGGCGCCGAAGTCACAATGGTAATGGCCCATCCCCTGTGACCAAGATAAACATCCTCTCTTTCAGTCAATTTTGATAGTAGGACACTCAAACCACTTTGTAAAGACTGGGGACATCTAGTGGAAGCCATAGGAAGTGCTAAATGAATCACAAGCCTCTGTGTGTTTCAATGGCAAATGTTTGAAGTGATATCCACACATCAGATTTCAGTTTCCTGTCAGGATCTGTCTCAGGGTTTTGACTGCCATATGAGTTCTGTTATACTCACAGACACCATTCAAACAGTTTTAGAAACTTTAGGGTGTTTTCTATCCAAATCAAACAATTATATGCATATTCTAGTTACTGGGCAGGAGTAGTAACCAGATTAAATCGGGTACGTTTTTTTATCCGGCCGTGCAAATACTGCCCCCTAGCCCTAACAGGTTTTAAACATAATTCCACTTTGACATTTTGGGATATTGTTTGTAGACCAGTGACACAAAATCAGGAAAAATCTGGAAAAAGTCAACGGGTGTGAAAACTTTCTGAAGACACTGTAGATAAACGCATGCAAAGCATTATGATGTTCTGTATCACACACATGTTGTTTTTCTTGTGAGAAAATAATCCTAATGTTTTCTACTCTATTCTGTTCTGTAGGTCGGTGTGGATGTTTTTGATCAGATGGCATGGCTGTACTCAGTGAAGGAGGCATCTGCCCCTAGCCTGTTGCTGTGTTCCACAACATGCTTGACTTGGCTGCTATCAACGCATACGTTTTGTTCAAGCAGTGGATAAACAACACCATGCCCAGGAGAGACTTCATCATGTGTCTGGCACACAGGCTATGTGAGAGACATATGAGAGCCAAGGAAGCAGCAAAGATCCCATGCGAGCTATTGCGTGAACCAAATTGTGGAACGCTTCCCACGAGAAGACAGTGCCAGGTGGCCAGAACCCAAGGCACCTGTGTCACCTACAAGCGACGTGTTTGTGGGAAGTGTGTCAAGCAAGTGAAAGTGGCAAAGATTTGTGTCGACTGTTTGAACAGCTAAATTAAATCAAACTGATGCCATTGCGTAAATACGCACATCATGTAAGCACGAGCTGACAATAATTGACCATTTTTACTGCTTTCATATCGACACTTATATTAATTATAATGCCATTATTGCTTTTATGCTGAATTTCACTATTTATCAAGCACATTTGGCGCTTAAAATGATGTTTAGGCTACTGATGTTTTCATCATTTGACTGTGCGTCTTTCTGACTGTGCATCTTGTTGGTTGGGGTATTTTATTTATTTTGTTGTTATAAAAAGAAGCTGTTACCATTTTCCAACATGGATGAGTTCTGTTTCATAATTGTAATATAGCCTACAGCAACATAAACAAATGAAAATGCTATTGTGTTATTTTAAATAAAATATAAATCATATTCTAATGCTACCTAAGCCCTTCACAAACAAAACCAATTATAAAACCTTATAATTTTTGCGATAGCATACAGTGCCTTTGGAAAGTATTCAGACCCCTTGACTTTTTCCACATTTTGTTACATTAAGGCCTTCTTCTAAAATAGATGAAATATTTTTTCCCCTCATCTATCTACACACAATACCCCATAATGACAAAGCGAAAACTGGTTTTTAGATTGTTTAGCAAATTTTGAAAAAGAAAATCTATAAATACCTTATTTATATAAGTATTCAGACCCTTTCCTATGAAACTCGAAAATGAGCTCAGGTGCATCCCGTTTCCGTTGATCATCATTGAGACGTTTCTAAAACTTGATTGGAGTCCACCTGTCATAAATTCAATTGACTGGACATCACAAATAAGCAAATAAGAGTCGCAGACATAACACTGTTTAGGTTTTATGTGCAACCCTGGTGCTCTGCGCCTCGTTGTTTAGTAGAACAAATAAGGTATCATATGGATGTGTCTTTCGGATTCATGGGAGAGATTGCAGCTTTGTATAATGCATGCTTTCTTTCATACATTTTATATTTAGACAACCAAACTCCTCCCCTTTTCGCTACCCTAAACCGAAATCACCAAGAATGAAAAATAATTGCTGGTCTTGTCTCCAGTTTGGGCTGGAATGGAGGCTGTACAGAGGAAGCTGCCACATCTTCTTGGCACTCCTCCCTCGCCCGCCTCACTGCTATTATGTTTTAAATGGCAAGTGTTGCTGTAAGAGAGTTATCCTGGTAAGCAAACTTATGTTGAAAAGACTTCCAGACGGTGAAGTTAGGTTCATTTTAGGTTCTGAATGAAAGTTAAAAAGACATAATTTAGAGCTTGGTAGCACTTTATAATAACTCCACATAGACTTGTTTACGTGCTGCTGTGCGATTTTGTTGCCAACCTTACTTTGCTACCTGACAACTTTACGGTTTTTACTTTTTAATTACCGTTTATATTTTTAGTTTTTCCCTCACTCAACTTTTTTTCATTCAACTTTTTCGCTCTGGACGTTTTATCTGGACATGGTTTGTCAGGACCTCCAACAGCCGAAGCTAAGTAACATTAACATGATGCCTTCTAATTGCAGTCGCTGTACTCATAATATACAGGAGAACGATCGCCTTATGGCGAGGATAGCTGTGCTGCAAGCCCAGCTTTCAGACGCAATCGCTAGGCAAGGGTAATTTCACTGTAGGAAAGGATGAAACAGCGTCTGTGCCACCAGTAAGTACAGATAGTAACGTTAGTATAATCCCCTCCCACGGTCCCCGCAGCCGGACAACTTTCTCATGGCTTCTGGAGGGAAATGCTGTAGGAATGCTCAACTGGTGTCGCTCATTCAGCCGACAGAAACATTCCACCGGTTCTCCCCATTAAGCAGCGAGTCGGAGTCAGAGGCCGAGCCTTCTCTGGTCTCTACTCCTCCCGTTCCAGGGTCTGAGACGCCGAAGCTTCCCACCGTTAGCTCTGACAAATTGAAAACCCTAGTCATTGGCGACTCCATTACCCGCAGTTTTACACTTAAAACGAATCATCCAGCGATCATACACTGTTTACCAGGGGGTATGGCTACCGACGTTAAGGCTAATCTGAAGATGGTGCTGGCTAAAGCTAAAACTGGCGAGTGTAGAGAGTATTGAGATATTGTTATCCACGTCGGCACCAACGATGTTAGGATGAAACAGTCAGAGGTCACCAAGCGCAACATAGCTTCAGCGTGTAAATCAGCTAGAAAGATGTGTCGGCATCGAGTAATTGTCTCTGGCCCCCTCCCAGTTAGGGGGAGTGATGAGTTCTACAGCAGAGTCTCACAACTCAATCGCTGGTTGAAAACTGTTTTCTGCCCCTCCCAAAAGATAGAATTTGTAGATAATTGGCCCTCTTTCTGGGACTCACCCACAAACAGGACCAAGCCTGGCCTGTTGAGGAGTGACGGACTCCATCCTAGCTGGAGGGGTGCTCTCATCTTATCTACGAACATAGACAGGGCTCTAACTCCTCTAGCTCCACAATGAAATAGGGTGCAGGCCAGGCAGCAGGTTGTTAGCCAGCCTGCCAGCTTAGTGGAGTCTGCCACTAGCACAGTCAGTGTAGTCAGCTCAGCTATCCCCATTGAGACCGTGTCTGTGCATCGACCTAGGTTGGGCAAAACTAAACATGGCGGTGTTCGCCGTAGCATTCTCACTAGAATAAAGACCTCCTCCATTCCTGCCATTAGGTGTTGCTAACATTTACGATAGCAAATTTCAATTTACAAAAAATAAAACTACATTTTCGTCTTTTGAGCTTCTAGTCATGAAATCTATGCAGCCTACTCAATCACTTTTTATAGCTACTGTTTACAGGCCTCCTGGGCCATATACAGCGTTCCTCACTGAGTTCCCTGAATTCCTATCGGACATTGTAGTCACAGCAGATAATATTCAAATGTTTGGTGACTTTGATATTCACATGGAAAAGTCCACAGACCCACTCCAAAAGGCTTTCGGAGCCATCATCGACTCACTGGGTTTTGTCCACCATGTATCCAGACCTACTCACTGCCACAGTCATACTTTGGATCTAGTTTTGTCCCGTGGAATAAATGTTGTGGATCTTAATGTTTTTCCTCATAAACCAGGACTATCGGACCACCATTTTATTACGTTTGCAATCGCAACAAATAATCTGCTCAGACCCCAACCAAGGAGCACCAAAAGTCGTGCTATAAAGTCTCAGACAACCCAAAAATTCCTTGATGCCCTTCCAGACTCATTCTGCCTACCCAAGGACATCAGAGGACAAAAATCAGTTAACCACCTAACTGAGGAACTCAATTTATTGGCTTTGGATAGAAAACACTCCAAAGTTTCTCAAACTGTTTGAATGGTGTCTGTGAGTATAACAGAACTCAAATGGCAGGTCAAAACCTGAGAAGATTCTGTACAGGAAGTACCCTGTCTGACCATTTCTTCCCCTTCTTGATTATCTCTATCCATTACAAAGGATCTCTGCTGTTACATGACACTTCCTACGGCTGCCATAGGCTCTCAGAAGGCGGCAAAAAGCTGAATCGTGGCTTTGTGGCTCTGGCTGAAACAAAGTAGCGCGTTTGGGTAGTGGCTGGTTACAGTAGTGTGAGACTCAGGCTCGTGCCCGCGTCGACCGAAAGCTTTGTTTTCTTTCCTCTGTTTACCTAAAAGGAGATTCTGTTGCGTAGGTGGGACGAATTCGTCCCGCCTAGCCCAGAGAGGTTAATGATGTCAGACCGAGGCTCTGCATCTGTCCTCGTGGTCCTAGATCTTAGTGCTGCTTTTGATACCATCGATCACCACATTCTTTTGTAGTGATTGGAAACCCAAATTGGTCTACACGGACAAGTTCTGGCCTGGTTTAGATCTTATCTGTTGGATAGATATCAGTTTGTCTCTGTGAATGCTTTGTCCTCTGACAAATCAACTGTAAATTTCGGTGTTCCTCAAGGTTCCGTTTTAGGACCACTATAGTTTTCATTATATATTTTACCTCTTGGGGATGTCATTCGAAACATAATGTTAACCTGTTATGGCTAGGGGGCAGTATTTTCACAGCCGGATAAAAAACGTACCCGATTTAATCTGATTATCACTCCTGCCCAGAAACTAGAATATGCATATAATTATTGGCTTTGGATAGAAAACACCCTAAAGTTTCGAAAATTGTTTGAATGGTGTCTGTGAGTATAACAGAACTCATACGGCAGGCAAAAACCTGAGAAGATTCCATACAGGAAGTGACCTGTCTGACAAGTTCTTGTTCATCTTGGCTCTTTTTATTGAAGACTGAGGATCTTTGCTGTAACGTGACACTTCCTACGGCTCCCATAGGCTCTCAGAACCCGGAAAAAAGCTGAATGATATCGAGGCAGCCTCTGGCTGAAACACATTATCGCCTTTGGTAAGTGGCCGATCAGAGGACAATGGGCTTAGGCGCGTGCACGAGTCGACCCCATGCTTTATTTTCTTTCGTCTTTTTACCTAAACGCAGATTCCCGGTCGGAATATTATCGCTTTTTTACGAGAAAAATGGCATAAAATTTGATTTTGAAACAGCGGTTGACATGCTTCGAAGTATGGTAATGGAATATTTAGACATTTGTTGTCACGAAATGCGTCGTGCTCGTCACCCTTCTTTACCATTCGGATAGTGTCTTGAAAGCACGAACAAAACGCCGCTATTTGGATATAACAATGGATTATTTGGGACCAAACCAACATTTGTTATTGAAGTAGAAGTCCTGGGAGTGCATTCTGACGAAGAACACTAAAGGTAATAACATTTTTCTTATAGTAAATCGGACTTTGGTGAGTGCTAAACTTGCTGGGTGTCTAAATAGCTAGCCCTGTGATGCCGGGCTATCTACTGAGAATATTGCAAAATGTGCTTTCACCGAAAAGCTATTTTAAAATCGGACATAGCGAGTGCATAGAGGAGTACTGTATCTATAATTCTTAAAATAATTGTTATGCTTTTTGTGAACGTTTATCGTGAGTAATTTAGTAAATTCACCGGAAGTTTGTGTTTACTTGATAGCTACCTACACAAATAGCTAGCTAGAACAAAGTGTTAACCTCTATGGGCTAGGTGGGACGCTAGCGTGCCACCCGTGGTGCACTCCATCAACAGCAGGTGCATTTCAAGAGCGGCAAATTTGAATCCAAATAAATGTCAAAATTCAAATTTTTCAAACATACAACTATTTTACACCCTTTGAAAGATAAACATCTCCTTAATCTAACCACGTTTTACGATTTCAAAAAGGTTTTACGGCGAAAGCATAAATTTAGAGTATGTTAGGACAGTACATTTACAAGAGTTGTGTGTAATGTTTTGTCAAGTCAAAGACAGGGTCACCAAAACCATAAAACCAGCTAAAATGATGCACTAACCTTTTACAATCTCCATCAGATGACACTCCTAGGACATTATGTTAGACAATGCATGCATTTTTAGTTCTATCAAGTTCATATTTATATCCAAAAACAGCGTTTTACTATGGCATTGATGTTGAGGAAATCGTTTCCCTCCAATAACCAGCAGTCAAGTCAGCGTCACAAATTAAATAATTAAAATTAGAAAACATTGGTAAAATATTATATTGTCATTTAAAGAATTATAGATTTACATCTCTTGAACTCAATCAACTTGCCAGATTTAAAAATAACCTTACTGGGAAATCACACTTTGCAATAATCTGAGCACTGCGCCCAGAAAAATACGCGTTGCGATACAGACTAGACGTCATGTTGGGGAGATCTAAAATCGAAAATACTATGTAAATAATCCATTACCTTTGATTCTCTTCATCAGATGTCACTTCCAGGTATCACAGGTCCATAACGAATGTAGTTTTGTTCAAAAAAGCTCATAATTTATGTCCAAAAATCTCCGTCTCGTTAGCACATGATGTAAGCCAGCCGGACTTCTCGTCATGAACGAGGGGAAAAAATATATTTCCGTTCGTTCAAACATGTCAAACGTTGTATAGCATAAATCATTAGGGCCTTTTTTAACCAGAACATGAATAATATTCAAGGTGGACGAATGCATACTCTTTTATAACGTATTGGAACGAGGGTACCCAACATGAACTCGCGCGCCAGGTGTCTAATGGGACATCATCGTTCCATGGCTCTTGTTCGGTCAGATCTCCCTCCAGAAGACTCAAAACACTTTGTAAAGGCTGGTGACATCTAGTGGAAGCAATAGGAAGTGCCAAAATATTCCGAAGCCCCTGTGTTTTTCAATGGGATAGGTTTAAAGTCAATACAACACACCAGGTATCCACTTCCTGTCAGAAAATGTCTCAGGGTTTTGCCTGCCAAATGAGTTCTGTTATACTCACAGACACCATTCAAACAGTTTTAGAAACTTTAGAGTGTTTTCTATCCATATATAATAAGTATATGCATATTCTAGTTACTGGGTAGGATTAGTAACCAGATTAAATCGGGTACATTTTTTTTATCCAGACGTGCAAATGCTGCCCCCTAGACCCAACAGGTTAAAGGTAATACAACACATCAGGTATCCACTTCCTGTCAGAAAATGTCTCAGGGTTTTGCCTGCCAAATGAGTTCTGTTATACTCACAGACACCATTCAAACAGTTTTAGAAACTTTAGAGTGTTTTCTATCCATATATAATAAGTATATGCATATTCTAGTTACTGGGTAGGATTAGTAACCAGATTAAATCGGGTACATTTTTTTTATCCAGACGTGCAAATGCTGCCCCCTAGCCCTAACAGGTTAATAAGATTAAAAGTCATTAAAAAGATTTAAAAGCAATACAAATAAGTTGTCCAGTAGGCATCTACAGAGGGAGCTAAGAGCTGTGTTGTTAGTCATTTCCCAGCAACTTCAGTAAAAAGGCAGATCCTCAGGAGGACTTAGCATAGACACGTTACCAAACTTTGAGCCCTATGCTAGTTCTGAACGTCACATGCTAACGTAAAAAGCTGGTTTTTGATATAAATATGAACTTGATTGAACAAAACATGCATGTATTGTATAACATAATGTCCTAGGGGTGTCATCTGATGAAGATCATCAAAGGTTAGTGCTGCATTTAGCTGTGGTTTGGATTTATGTGACATTATATGCTAGCTTGAAAAATGGGTGTCTGATTATTTCTGGCTGGGTACTCTGCTGATATAATCTAATGTTTTGCTTTCGTTGTAAAGCCTTTTTGAAATCGGACAGTGTGGTTAGATAAAGGAGAGTCTTATCTTTAAAATGCTGTGAAATAGTCATATGTTTGAAAAATTGAAGTTTTTGTATTTTTGAGGAATTTGTAATTCGCGCCACGCCCATCATTGGCTATTGGAGCAGGTGTTCCGCTAGCGGAACGTCTAGATGTAAGAGGTTAAATTTCACTGCTATGCGGATGACACAGCTGTACATTTCAATGAAACATGGTGAAGCCCCAAAATTGCCCTCGCTAGAAGCCTGTGTTTCGGACATAAGGAATTGGATGGCTGCAAACGTTCTACTTTTAACCTGTTAGGGCTAGGGGGCAGTATTGACACGGCTGGATAAAAAACGTACCCGATTTAATCTGGTTACTACTCCTGCCCAGTAACTAGAATATGCATATAATTATTGGCTTTGGATAGAAAACACGCTAAAGTTTCTAAAACTGTTTGAATGGTGTCTGTGAGTATAACAGAACTCAAATGGCAGGTCAAAACCTGAGAAGATTCTGTACAGGAAGTACCCTGTCTGACCATTTCTTGAACTTCTTTGCCATCTCTATCAATTACAAAGGATCTCTGCTATAACGTGACACTTCCTATGGCTCACATGGTCTCTCAGAAGGCGGCAAAAAGCTGAATCGTGGCTTTGCAGGCTCTGGCTGAAACAAAGTAGCGCGTTTGGGTAGTGGCTGGTTACAGTACTGTGAGACTCAGGCTCGTGCCCGCGTCGACCGAATGCTTTCTTTTCCTTTGTCTGTTTACCTAAAAGGATATTCCCGGTCGGAATATTATCGCTTTTTTGCGAAAAAAATGGCATAAAAATGGATTTTAAACAGCGGTTGACATGCTTCGAAGTACGGTAATGGAATATTTAGATTTTTTTTGTCACGAATTGCGCCATGCTCGTAACCCTGATTTACCATTTTGGATAGTTTCTGGAACGCACGAACAAAACGCCGCTATTCGGATATAACGATGGATTATTTGGGACCAAACCAACATTTGTTATTGAAGTAGCAGTCCTGGGAGTGCATTCTGACGAAGACAACAAAAGGTAATCAAACTTTTGTAATAGTAAATCTGATTTTGGTGAAGGCTAAACTTGCCGGGTGTCTAAATAGCTAGCCCGTGATGGCTGGGCTATGTACTTAGAATATTGCAAAATGTGCTTTCACCAAAAAGCTATTTTAAAATCGGACATATCGAGTGCATAGAGGAGTTCTGTATCTATAATTCTTAAAATAATTGTTATGCTTTTTGTGAACGTTAATCGTGAGTAATTTAGTAAATTGTTAGTAAATCCCCCGGAAGTTTGCGGGGGGTATGCTAGTTCTGAACGTCACATGCCAATGTAAAAAGCTGGTTTTTGATATAAATATGAACTTGATTGAACAAAACATGCATGTATTGTATAACATAATGTCCTAGGGTTGTCATCTGATGAAGATCATCAAAGGTTAGTGCTGCATTTAGCTGTGGTTTGGGTTTTTGTGACATTATATGCTTGCTTGAAAAATGGGTGTCTGATTATTTCTGGCTGGGTACTCTGCTGACATAATCTAATGTTTTGCTTTCGTTGTAAAGCCTTTTTTGAAATCGGACAGTGTGGTTAGATTAACGAGAGTCTTGTCTTTAAATAGCTGTAAAATAGTCATATGTTTGAGAAATTGAAGTAATAGCATTTCTAAGGTATTTGAAAATCGCGCCACTGGATTAGACTGGCTGTTGCGTAGGTGGGACGAATTCGTCCCGCCTAGCCCAGAGAGGTTAAACTCGGACAAAACAGAGATGCTTGTTCTAGGTTCCAAGAAAGAAAGAGATCTTTTGTTAAATCTGACAATTAACCTGTTGAGGCCAGACGTTCCGCTAGCGGAACCCCGTTCCGCCTGCGGAACCCCTATCCAACAGCCAATGGCATCGCACGGCGTGAAATACAAAACCAACTAAAATACCACAATACAATTTTCTCAAACAATCAACTATTTTACACCATTTTAAAGATAAGACTCTCGTTAATCTATCCACATTGTCCGATTTCAAAAAGGCTTTACAGCGAAAGTAAAACATTAGATTATGTTAGGAGAGTACATATATGTCAGATAAACCCAAACCACAGCTAAATGCAGCACTAACCTGTGATGATCTTCATACCCACCGAAAACTTCCGGTGAATTTACTAAATTACTCACGCTTAACGTTCACAAAATATATAATCATTATTTTAAGAATTATAGATACAGAAGTCCTTTATGCAATCGCGATGTCAGATTTAAAAATAGCTTTTCGGCGAAAGCACATTTTGCAATATTCTGAGTACATAGCTCGGCCATCACAGGCTAGCTAATTTGACACCCACCAAGTTTGGGGCTCACTAAACTCAGAATTACTATTAGAAAAATTGGATTACCTTTGCTGTTCTTCATCAGAATGCACTCCCAGGACTTCTACTTCAACAACAAATGTTGTTTTGGTTCCAAATAATCCATCGTTATATCCAAATACCTCCGTTTTGTTCGTGCGTTCAGGTCACTATCCAAAGGGTGACGCACGAGCCCATTTCGTGACAAAAAATGTCAAAATATTCCATTACCGTACTTAGAAGCATGTCAAACGCTGTTTAAAATCAATTTTATGCTATTTTTCTCGTAAAATAGCGGTAATATTCCAACCGGGCAACGTTGTATTCATTCAAAGGCTGAAAGAAAAAAATTGAGAAGTCTCGTGACCGCTCATCTCCAGTCTCACTGTCCCCAGGCTGACCACTCACAAACAGAGCTGCTGAACTTTGCCCAGAGACAGCAGACACCCCATTTCACTTTCTGGCGGCTTTAGAGAGCCAATGGAAGCCTTAGAAAGTGTCACGTTACAGCACAGATGCTGTAATGTCGATAGAGATGCAACAGAAGGACAACAAATTGTCAGACAGGGCACTTCCTGTATGGAATCTTCTCAGGTTTTGGCCTGCCATATGAGTGTTTTCTATCCAAATCTAATTATATGCATATTCTAGTTTCTGGGCAGGAGTAGTAACCAGATTAAATCGGGTACGTTTTTTATCCGGCCGTGAAAATACTGCCCCCTATCCCAAAGAAGTTAATATTGATGGTTGTACAGTAGTCTCAAATAAAACTGTGAAGGACCTCGGCGTTACTCTGGACCCTGATCTCTCTTTTGAAGAACATGTCAAGACTGTTTCAAGGGCAGCTTTTTTCCATTTACGTAACATTGCAAAAATCAGAAACTTTCTGTCCACAAATGATGCTGAAAAATTAATCCAGGCTTTTGTTACTTTTTGGTTGGACTACTGAAATGCTCTACTTTCAGGCTACCCGGATAAAGCACTAAATAAACTTCAGTTAGTGCTAAATATGGCTGCTAGAACCAAATAATTTGATCATATTACTCCAGTGTTAGCCTCCCTACACTGGCTTCCTGTTAAGGCAAGAGCTGATTTCAAGGTTTTACTGCTAACCTACAAAGCATTATATGGGCTTGCTCCTACCTATCTTTCCGATTTGGTCCTGCCGTACATACCTACACGTACGCTACAGTCACAAGACGCAAGCCTCCTAATTGTCCCTAGAATTTCTAAGCAATCACCTGGAGGCAGGACTTTCTCCTATAGAGATCAATTTTTATGGAATGGTCTGCCTACCCATGTGAGAGATGCAGACTCGGTCTCAACCTTTAAGTCTTTGCTGAAGACTCATCTCTTCAGTGGGTCCTATGATTGAGTGTAGTCTGGCCCAGGTGTGTGAAGGTGAACGGAAAGGCTCTGGAGCAACGAACCGCCCTTGCTGTCTCTGCCTGGCCGGTTCCCCTCTCTCCACGGGGATTCTCTGCCTCTAACCCTATTACAGGGGCTGAGTCACTGGCTTATTGGTGTTCTTCCATGCCGTCCCTGGGAGGGGTGCGTCACTTGAGTGGGTTGAGTCACTGACGTGGTCTTCCTGTCTGGGTTGGCGCGCCCCCTTGGGTTGTGCCGTGGCGGAGATCTTTGTGGGCTATACTCGGCCTTGTCTCAGGATGGTAAGTTGTTGGTTGAAGCTTTCCCTCCAGTGGTGTGGGGGCTGTGCTTTGGCAAAGTGGGTGGGGTTATATCCTTCCTGTTTGGCCCTGTCCGGGGGTTTCGTCGGATGGGGCCACAATGTCTCCTGACCCCTCCTGTCTCAGCCTCCAGTATTTATGCTGCAGTAGTTGTGTCGGGGGGATAGGGTCAGTCTGTTATATCTGGAGTATTTCTCCTGTCTTATCCGGTGTCCTGTGTGAATTGAAGTATGCTCTCTCTAATTCTCTCTTTCTCTCTTTCTTTCTTTCTCTCTTTCAGAGGACCTGAGCCCTAGGACCATGCCTCAGGACTACCTGACATGATGACTCCTTGCTGTCCCCAGTCCACCTGGCCGTGCTGCTGCTCCAGTTTCAACTGTTCTGCCTGCGGCTATGGAACCCTGACCTGTTCACCGGACGTGCTTCCTGTCCCAGACCTGCTGTTTTCAACTCTCTAGAGACAGCAGGAGCGGTAGAGATACTCTCAATGATCGGCTATGAAAAGCCAACTTACATTTACTCTTGAGGTGCTGACTTGTTGCACCCTCAACAACTGTGATTATTATTATTTGACCATGCTGGTCATTTATGAACATTTGAACATCTTGGCCATGTTCTGTTATAATCTCCACCCGGCACAACCAGAAGAGGACTGGCCACCCCTCATAGCCTGGTTCCTCTCTAGGTTTCTTCCTAGGTTTTGGCCTTTCTAGGGAGTTTTTCCTAGCCACCGTGCTTCTACACCTGCATTGCTTGCTGTTTGGGGTTTTAGGCTGGGTTTCTGTACAGCACTTTGAGATATCAGCTGATGTAAGAAGGGCTATATAAATAAATTTGATTTGATTTGAAGCATTTTTAATGGACTAGTAAATTGTGTATTCATTACTCCATTCGTAAGATGTTTAATATAGGTCTTTATAACCCATTTACTAATCATTAGTTAAGTATTTTTGCATGGGCTATTTATACTTTAGAAATACTTTAGAAATTATTTGAGTGACCAGTGCAATTTCTCGCAAAAAAGATGGACATACCATTGGTAGACATTCCAGCAGTACCTGATGCTCCTGAAAGGACAAATGTGTTGCATGTCAGCAGTCAAGTTTTGAAGACATAAGATTGTCATAAAGCATGATGATGTGGCAAGTGACACTTTGCTTCTTGAAAGTCCAATTAATATTTTTTATCCATTTGATATACATGTAGGAAAGAGGAGCCAACTGAAGTTTGCAAAATCTCCAATCTGTCACATGCATTTATGTTTTTCAAAAGATTTGTAACTGGCAGCAATGATGTTCAGTAATCCAACCAACTGAACAAACCATCAGACCATTTCAACTACAATAACATTCTCAGTAAAAAAAAAAGATTGCTTTGACTGTAATATGTTGTTGTTTATCTACCTTTGTTGAATGTACTAACTGTAAATTACTCATTTTAAATGATCAAAATGTAAATGAAAAACAAAAGCTTGCAAAACATGCTGGGTATTATTCTAAATAGTGCCGCCCCAAACAAGTACACATTTGGTCGGTCTGGACCAGACCACATCTGAATGTATCATAGACATCTAGGCTTTGTGTCATGTGTTTGAACAGCACAGTACAGTATAGTACGGTACGGTATTATACAGGACAGTAGAGTTTTATTCAGTAGAGTAGAGCACAGTAGACTACAGTACAGTATATTAAAGTTTAATTTTGTAGAGTACAGTAGAGTTGAATTCAGTACAGTACAATATCAATCAATCAATCAAATTAATTTATAAAGCCCTTTTTACATCAGCCGATGTCACAAGGTGCTATACAAAAACCCAGCCTAAATCCCCAAACAACAAGCAATGCAGATGTAGAAGCACAATATTGTTTAATTCAGCAGAGTATAGTAGAGTAGAGTACAGTACAGTTTAGTTTAGTAGAGTAGAGGAGATTAGAGTAAAGTAGTGTAGAATAGAATACATTATACTGTACTATACACTATACATCTACTGTGGTGTTCTGTACTCTACTGTAATGTAATATACTTTACTTTTCTTTACTGTACTGTACTCTAATGTACTGTACTCTGATGTGCTGTGCTGTATTGTGCTGTCCAAACTTGTGAAACATAGATGTCTATGATTGGTTCAGACTTGGTCCGGGTCTGGACCTGACAAAATCTGAACCAATCGTAGACATCTATGTTTGGGACAAATCAAGGACGGTCCAGACCGGACCAAATCCAGACCAATTATAGACGTCTATGTTTGGGCCAAATACAGGCCGGTTCAGACCAAAAATAAACATCCGTGGAATTTTTAAATGAAGGCCGGTCTGGAACGCACCAAAAAAAGACAGCCAGTCCGGAGTGGACAAAAAGTGGGATTGTGTTAGGGACTCATGGTTAGATATCAGGATCCCTGCAGAAAGAGAAGAGTGCATCCAAAATGGCACCCTATTCCCTACATAGTGCACCACTTCTGACTACCCCTTTTGGTACTGGTCAAAAGTAGTGTACTATATAGGGAATAGGATGCCATTTGGGACACAGCCATGGAGGGCCAATGTGACTGAGCATGTGCTATCAGTCATACAGTACAATACATAATCTAGTCTAGTCAGAGATGATCAGACATTAGATAGGATACATAAAGATTTCTCTTGTGGTGGTGGAGATTGTGGTGATTTTGAAAATGGAAAAAAATGATCAGTTCCAGTGAGCCATTAAGTATGGGAAAGAAACCCCACTTTTTTTTTTACGTTCATGAAAATCTTATGACTTTCATTAATTATCAGGGGGATTTTCCCCATGTGAACTCTTGAAATGTAGTTTCTCATTTTAATATATTTGACAGAAGATTCTTCCAATATTGTGCTTCACAGTATGTCCACTCAATAAAACTCTATATGAGGTTCTGTCTTGAATTTACATTAGAACCTGTTCTCTGCCTCTCCCGCACACACACAGTAGGCTGACAAGAATGTTATGTAATTAAGTGTGATTGTGGATAGAGACTCAGCAGGGAGACATCATTTGAGGGGTGTGGGAGGCTGGCGCTCTGGAATGTCTGACAAAGTACACTCCGATTTTCACCAACTGTATCAGCACATACTGTACAGTCTACTAGGAGGCGCATTATGAGCAGATCATATCATATACAGGTAGGGACAGCACTCTATAAGGCAGGGATCCTCAACTTGATTCAGCCACGGGCTGCTTATTTCTTATTAACTCTTAATAAGAGGTGTAAGGAGTGACGCTGGAGAGGAGAAGCACGTACGGTTTAATAAGGAATGGACATAGATCAAGACAGGAACAGCGTCAGAACACGGGTAACACGAACATATGACAATCAATCCTGAAGCATGGAACAGAGCTTGGGAACAGACAGATATAGGGAAGGTAATGACATAAGTAATTGAGTCCACGTGAGTCCAATGATCGCTGATGCGTGTGACAGGGGAAGGCAGGTGTGCTTACTGATGGTGGCTTGAGTGCGTAATGCTGGGGATCCTGGCCCTCGAGCGCCAGGAGGAGGAAGAGCGGGAGCAGGCGTGACAAGTGGTTAAGGATCGGCCCCTTTTTTTCAATTTTCGCCTAAAATGACATACCCAAATCTAACTGCCTGTAGCTCAGGCCCTGAAGCAAGGATATGCATATTCTTGGAACCATTTGAAAGGAAACACTTTGAACTTTGTGAAAATGTGAAAGGAATGTAGGAGAACATAACACAATAGATCTGGTAAAAGATAATACAAAGACAAAAACAACCATTTAAAAAACAAATTGTACCATCATCTTTGAAATGCGAGAGAAAGTCCATAATGTATTATTCCAGCCCAGGTACAATTTAGATTTTGTCCACTAGATGGCAGCAGTGTATGTGCAAAGTTTGTGCAAAGTTTCAGATTGATCCAATGAACCATTGCATTACAGTTCAAAATTGCTCAAGACTGCCCAAATGTGCCTAATATGTTTATAAATAACTTATCATGTTCAAAACGGTGTACTCTCCTCAAACAATAGCATGATATTCTTTCACTGTAATAGCTACTGTAAATTGGAGAGTGCAGTTAGATTAACAAGAATTTAAACTTTCTGCCAATATCAGATATGTCTATGTCCTGGGAAATGTTCATGTTACTTACAAACTCATGCTAATTGCATTAGCCTACATTAGCTCAACCGTCCCACAGGGAACCCACCAAACCTGAAGAAGTTTTAAGAGGATGGTAAGGGGGCTGGAACATAATTACAAATCATTTGTATATGCTAATTGACCGCAGGAAGCCTAAACAGATATAATATTTGACTTAAACGTAACCATTTCAAACCTTGCTTACATTTGTATACCATCACGTATACAGTGCATCTTTATTATGCATGGGAATACTTTGGAACAGATTTCCAAAATTAAAATCACCTGGAGCTGATTTGCTGGTGTTTTTACAGTCTTTTATGTCAAACAAACAAAAATAAACATAAAAAGCTATTACAGTCTAACGTTCACATTTCTCCAGGGTAGGAACAGAAGAGTAGAATGACATATATGTTCTCCTGTCAGCACACAGTACATCAGCATTTTGTATGATCATATACAGTGCCTTGAAAAAGTATTCCCCCCTTGGCATTTTTCCTATTTTGTTGCATTACAACCTGGAATTTAAATACATTTTTATTTGTATTTCATGTAATGAACATACACAAAACAGTCCAAACTGGTGAAGTGAACAGAAAAAAATTACTTGTTTCCAAAAATTCAAAGAAATTAAAAACTGAAAAGTGGTGCGTGCATATGTTTTCACCCCCTTTGCTATGAAGCCCCTAAATAAGATCTGGTGCAACCAATTACCTTCATAAGTCACATAATTAGTTAAATAAAGTACACCTGATCTATCACATGATCTCAGTATATATACACCTGTTCAGAAAGACCCCAGAGTCTGCAACAACACTAAGCAAGTGGCACCACCAAGCAAGTGGCACCATGAAGACCAAGGAGCTCTCCAAACAGGTCAGGGACTAAGTTATGGAGAAGTACAGATCAGGGTTGGGTTATAAAAATATCAGAAACTTTGAACATCCCACAGAGCACCATTAAATCCATTATTAAAAAATTTAAAGAATATGGCACCACAACAAACCTGCCAAGAGAGGGCTGCCCACAAAAACCAACGGACCAGGCAAGGAGGGCATTAATCAGAGAGGCAACAAGAGACCAAAGATAACCCTGAAGGAGCTGCAAAGCTCCACAGCGGAGATAGGAGTATCTGTCCATAGGACCACTTTAAGCCGTACACTCCACAGAGCTGGGCTTTACGGAAGAGTGGCCAGAAAAATCAATTTCTTAAAGAAAAAAATAAGCAAACACGTTTGGTGTTCGCCAAAAGACATGTGGGAGACTGACTCCCCAAACATATGGAAGAAAGTACTCTGGTTGGATGAGACTAAAATTAAGCTTTTTTGGCCATCAAGGAAAATGCTATGTCTGGCGCAAACCCAACAGCTCTCATCACCCCGAGAAAACCATCCCCATCATGCTGTGGGGATGTTTTTCATCGGCAAGGACTGGGAAACTGGTCAGAAGGAATGATGGATGGTGCTAAATACAGGGAAATCCTTGAGGGAAACCTGTTTCAGTCTTCAAGAGATTTGAGACTGGGACAGAGGTTCACATTCCAGCAGTACAATGACCCTAAGGATACTGCTAAAGCAACACTCAAGTGGTTTAAGGGGAAACATTTAAATGTCTTGTCAAAGCCCAGACCTCAATCCAATTGAGAATCTGTGGTATGACATAAAGAATTCTGTACACCAGTGGAATCCATTCAACTTGAAGGAGCTGGAGCAGTTTTGCCTTGAAGAATAGGCAGAAATCCCAGTGGCTAGATTTGCCAAGTTTATGGAGACATACCCTAAGAGACTTGCAGCTGTAATTGCTGCAAAGGGTGGCTCAACAAAGCATAAACTTCGGGGGGTGAATAGTTATGCACGCTCAAGTCTTCAGTTTTTTTTGTCTTATTTCCTGTTTTTTTTCACGAGAAAAAATATTTTGCATCTTCAGAGTGGTAGGCATGTTGTGTAAATCAAATGATACATGCACCCCCAAAATCAATTTTAATTCCAGGTTGTAAGGCAACAAAATAGGATAAATGCCAAGGGGGTGAATAGTTTTGCAAGCCACTGTACAGGGAGGGACACCACACTGTCAGAGCTATTACAGTCTAAAGCTAGATTTACAGTACCAGTCAAAAGTTTGGACACACCTACTCATTCAAGGGTTTTTCTTAATTTTTACTATTTTCTACATTGTAGAATAGTAGTGAAGACATCAAAACTATGAAATAACACATGGAATCATGCATTAATCAAAATATATTTAATATTTGAGATTCTTCCAAGTAGCCACAATTTGCCTTGAAGACAGCTTTGCACACTCTTGGCATTCTCTAAACCAGCTTCATGAGCAATGCTTTTCCAACCATCTTGAAGGAGTTCCAACATGCTGAGCACTTGTTGGCTGCTTTTCCTTCACTCTGCGGTCCAATTCATCCCAAACCATCTCAATTGGGTTGAGGTCGGGTAATTGTGGAGTACAGCTCATTTGATGCAGCACTCCATCACTCTCCTTGATCAAATAGCCCTTACACAGCCTGGAGGTGTGTTTTGGGTCATTGTCCTGTTGAAAAACAAATGATAGTCCCACTAAGCACAAACCAGATGGAATGGTGTATCGCTGCAGAATGCTGTGCTGCCTTGAATTCTAAATAAATCACTGACAGTGTCACCAGCAAAGCACCCCCACACCATCAAACCTCCTCCTCCAAGCTTCACGGTGGGAACAACACATGCGGAGCTCATCCGTTCACCTACTCTGCGTCTCACAAAGGCACGGCATTTGGAACCAAAAATCTCAAATTTGGACTCATCAGACCAAAAGACAGACATCCACCAGTCTAATGTCCATTGCTTGTGTTTTTTGGCTCAAGCAAGTCTCTTCTTATTATTGGTGTCCTTTAGTAGTGGTTTCTTTGCAGCAATTCAACCATGAAGGCCTGATTCATTTTACATTTTAGTCATTTAGCAGACGCTCTTATCCAGAGCGACTTACAGTAGTGAATGCATACATTTCATACATTTTTTTTCTCTCTGTACTGGTCCCCCGTGGGAATCAAACCCACAACCCTGGCATTGCAAACACCATGCTCTACCAACTGAGCCACACGGGACCTAGAAAGAAATAGAAATGATTCAAGAGGTCTCCTCTGAACAGTCGATGTTGAAATGTGTCTGTTACTTGAACTCTGTGAAGCATTTACAGTTGAAGTCTGAAGTTTACATACACTTTAGCCAAGTACATTTAAACTCAGTTTTTCACAAATCCTGACATCTAATCCTAGTACAAATTCCCTGTCTTAGGTCAGTTAGGATCACCACTTTATTTTAAGAATGTGAAATGTCAGAATAATAGTAGAGAGAATTATTTCTTTCAGCTTTTATTTCTTTCATCACATCCCCAGTGGGTCAGAAGTTTACATACACTCAATTATTACTATTTTGTGAAGTGCACCAGTCCCTCCTGCAGCAAAGCACCATGATGATGCTGCCTCCCCCGTGCTTCACGATTGGGATGGTGTTCTTTGGCTTGCAAGCCTCCCCCTTTTTCCTCCAAACATAACGATGGTCATTATGGCCAAACAGTTCTATTTTTGTTTCATCAGACCAGAGGACATTTCTCCAAAAAGTATGATCTTTGTCCCCATGTGCAGTTGCAAACCGTAGTCTTGGTTTTAATGGCGGTTTTGGAGCAGTGGCTTCTTCCTTGCTGAGAGGCCTTCCGGTTATGTTGATATTGGACTTGTTTTACTGTGGCTATAGATACTTTTGTACCTGTTTCGTCCAGCATCTTCACAAGGTCCTTTGCTGTTGTTCTGGGATCTATTTGCACTTTTCGCACCAAAGTACGTTCATCTCTAGGTGACAAAACATGTCTCCTTCCTGACCGGTATGATGGCTGCATGGTCCCATGGTGTTTATATTTGCGTACTATTGTTTGTACAGATGAAGGTGGTACCATTGGGCGTTTGGAAATTGCTCCCAAGGATGAACCAGACTTGTGGAGGTCTGCAATTCTTTTTCTGAGGTCTTGGCTGATTTCTTTTGATTTTCCCATGATGTCAAGCAAAGAGGCACTGAGTTTGAAGGTAGGCTTTGAAGGTGGGAGTTTGAAGGTGGTTACTACATGATTCCATGTGTTATTTCCTAGTTTTGTTGTCTTCACTATTTTTCTACAATGTAAAAAAAATAGTAAAAAATAAAGAAAACCATTGAATGAGTAGGTGTGTCAACACTTTTGACTGGTACTGTACATCTACAAGAATGACTGACAGAAAAGAATGAAGTACACTCCTTTCTTCAGTCAATTTACCATATACAGGGATGGCCTCCATGTTGACAGCGCTAAATAGACATTTAGAAAAGACATCTGTGAATCCAGTTCCAACCAGAAACCACCATTCATATTTAGCCTATGGCCCAGGCACCTGAGAAAAACAATGGATTATCCTTGTAGGAGAAAGAACAACAGTGGATTTATATTTCTCCCTCCTCCCCCTCTTCCTCCCAACTCTTCCCTCTTCCTCCCTTCAGCGCTAACATATTACTTTCATTGGGCTGGCAAGCCGTCACCGAGAAAAGGTTTAGTTAAAGAAATTGCACACACACACCCACACAAACACACGCACACAGCCAACTTGGAAGTCTCTGTCTTTAGTAAGGCAGACAAACACATCGGTGAGGAGAGTCCACTCTGACTGTGAAGCATCTTTTCCATGCTGATAATATCAAAGAAGTGATGACTTAACTGTGTGTCCCAAATGGCACCCTATGCCCTATATATTGCACTACTTTTGACCAGGGTCCATAGGGATGTTCTCATAAGTAGTGCACATACTGTATGTAGAGAAAAGGGTACCATTTGGGAAGTATACTAAACTAGTATACTTGCTAGTAAAAAGCCTTCTCTATGCATTATATTCCCTATATTATTGCTGTTGTTTCAAAAGATTTGGTCATTTTGCTGACATTTATTCTGTGTAAGGACTTGTTAATGGGCTTTGTCACACCCTGATCAGTTTCACCTGTCTTTGTGCTTATCTCCACCCCCCTCCAGGTGTTGTTTCATTGACACTGTCTACATCTGGGTAATACCTGAAACCTGATAGTATGAACGAGCCCACCTATCTTGCCTGGAATTGAGATGCTTGGCGGTGCGAAGATATTCCAGGTTCTTGTGGTCGGTCCACACAATGTAAGGATGTTCCGCCCCCTCAAGCCAGTGCCTCCACTCCTCCAATGCCATCTTCACCGCGAGAAGCTTACGATTCCCCACATCATAGTTCCTCTCCATGGCATTGAAGCAGTGGGAGAAGAAGGCGCAGGGATGTACCTTGGGGTCCATGGCCGACGGCTGGGACAGGACAGCCCCAGCTCCGACATCCGAAGCATCGGCCTCCACCACAAACTGGCAGGAAGGGTCAGAATGAACCAAGATGAGAGCTGTGGTGAAGTGGTGTTTGAGATTCCAAAATGCCCGATCAGCAGCTGGGGACCACGTGAATGGAACCTTGGGAGAGGTGATTGCAGAGTAGGGAAGCCAGGGTGCTGTCGCCCCAGATAAAGCGGCGATAAACGTTGCAGCTGTACACTGGACCTTCCCGGGATCCATCTGTACACTCCCTGCTGTGATGACGTAACCCTGAAAGGGTATGGTGGAGCAATGGAATTCGCATTTTTCAGCTTTTCCAAAAAGATGGTTCTCCAGGAGGCGTTGGTGAACCTGTCGGACGTGGAGCATCTGTTCTTGGGTGGTGGGAGAAGACGAGGATGTCATTGAGGTAGACGAAGACGTATTGGGTTAACATGTCACGGAGAACATCAACAACTTTTTAGGGTATAGTGGGCAGTATTTTCGATTTCGGATGAAATGCGTGCCCAGAGAAAATTGCCTAATACTCGGGCCCAGAGTCAAATATTTGCATATTATTAGTAGATTTGGATAGAGAACACTCTGCACTTTCTAAAACTGTTTGAATGATGTCTATGAGTATAACAGAACTCATATGGCAGGCAAAAACCTGAGAAAAATCCAACCAGGAAGTGGGAAATCTGATGTTTGTAGTCTTTTCAAGTCATTGCCTATCTAACACACAGTGACTTAGGGTTCATTTTGCACTTCCTAGGGCTTCCACTAGATGTCAACAGTCTTTAGAAACTTGTTTCAGGCTTTTGCAGTGAACAGAGAGCGAACAAGAAGGCCGGGAAGTTAGTGACTCAGAAAATGACATGAGTTCATTGGCGCACGTTCACGTGATGAGGTAGCTGTGTTCCATAACGTTTTTCAAGACATTGGAATCGTCCGGTTGGACTATTATTGAAGTTTTATGTTACCTCTTGCATCTAGACGTTACGCCTGCGGAACGCCTCGCCAAATATCCAATGGAAGAACGTGGCGTGAAATACAAAAACCTCAAAAATGCAATAATTTCAATTTTTCAAACATACGACTATTTTACACCATTTTAAAGACAAGACTCTCGTTAATCTAACCACATTGTCCAATTTCAGAAAGGCTTTACAGCGAAAGCAAAAAAAATAAAAAAGATTATGTTAGGAGAGTACATAGCCAAAAACAATCACACAGCAATTTTCCAAGCAAGCATATATGTCACATAAACCCAAAACACAGCTAAATGAAGCACTAACCTTTGATGATCTTCATCAGATGACACTCCTAGGACATTATGTTATACAATACATGCATGTTTTGTTCAATCAAGTACATATTTATATCCAAAAACTGCTTTTTACATTGGCATGTGATGTTCAGAACATGCATTCCCACCCAAAACTTCCGGTGAGTTTACTAAATTACTCATCATAAACATTGACAAAATACTTAACAATTATTTTAAGAACTATAGATACAGAACTCCTTTATGCAATCGCTATGTCAGATTTTAAAATAGCTTTTCTGAGTACATAGCTTAGCCATTACGGCTAGCTATTTTGACACCCGCCAACTTCAGGGCACACTAAACTCAGAATTACTATTAGAAAAATGGTATTACCTTTGCTGATCTTCGTCAGAATGCACTCCCAGGACTGCTGCTTCCACAAGAAATGTTGTTTTTTTCCAAATAATCCATAGTTATGTCCAAATACCTCTGTTTTGTTCGTGCGTTCAGGTCACTATTCAAAGGGTAACGCGCGAGTGCATATCGAGACCAAAAAAATCTAAATGTTCCTTTATCGTACTTAGAAGCATGTCAAACACTGTTTAAAATACATTTTTATGGTATTTTTCTCGGAAAATAGCGATAATATTCCAACCAGACAATAGTGTATTCATTCAAAGACGAAAAGAAAAAACAGCATGGTCGCGGGACCGCGCATCTCCAATCTCTTAGTCACTAGGCAGACCACTGACAAACTGAGCTTCCATTCTCTGCCCAGAGACAGGAAATGCCTCAATCCGCATTCTGAAGGCTTTAGAGAGCCAATGGAAGCCTTAGAAAGTGCCACGTAACAGCTCAGATACTGTAGTTTTAATAGAGAAGCAAAAGAAGGACTACAAATTCGCAGACAGGCCACTTCCTGCTGGAATCTTCTCAGGTTTTTGCCTGCCATATGAGTTCTGTTATACTCACAGACACCATTCAAACAGTTTTAGAAACTTTAGAGTGTTTTCTATCCAAATCTACTAATAATATGCATATTCTCGTTTCTGGGCAAGAGTAGTAACCAGTTTAACCTCTTACATCTAGACGTTCCGCTAGCGGAACACCTGCTCCAATATCCAATGATAGTCGTGGCGCGAATTACAAATTCCTCAAAAATACAAAAACTTCAATTTTTCAAACATATGACTATTTCACAGCATTTTAAAGACAAGACTCTCCTTTATCTAACCACACTGTCCGATTTCAAAAAGGCTTTACAGCGAAAGCAAAACATTAGATTACGTCAGCAGAGTACCAAGCCAGAAATAATCAGACACCCATTTTTCAAGGTAGCATATAATGTCACAAAAACCCAGAAGACAGCTAAATGCAGCACTAACCTTTGATGATCTTCATCAGATGACACACCTAGGACATTATGTTATACAATACATGCATGTTTTGTTCAATCAAGTTCATATTTATATCAAAAACCAGCTTTTTACATTAGCATGTGACGTTCAGAACTAGCATACCCCCCGCAAACCTCCGGTGAATTTACTAAATTACTCACGATAAACGTTCACAAGAAACATAACAATTATTTTAAGAATTATAGATACAGAACTCCTTAGTGCAATCGAGGTGTCCGATTTTAAAATAGCTTTTCGGTGAAAGCACATTTTGCAATATTCTGAGTACATAGCCCAGCCATCACGGCTAGCTATTTAGACACCCAGCAAGTTTAGCCCTGACCAAACTCCGATTTACTATTAGAAAAATGTTATTACCTTTGCTGTTCTTCATCAGAATGCACTCCCAGGACTTCTACTTCAATAACAAATGTTGGTTTGGTTCAAAATAATCCATAGTTATTTTCAAATATCCTCTGTTTTGTTCGTGCGTTCAAGACACTATCCGAATGGTAAAGAAGGGTGACGCGCACGACGCATTTCGTGACAAAACATTTCTAAATATTCCATTACCGTACTTCGAAGCATGTCAACCGCTGTTTAAAATCAATTTTTATGCCATTTTTCTCGTAAAAAAACGATAATATTCCGACCGGGAAAGCGTGTTTACGTTCAAAGACGAAAGAAGATAAAACATGGGGTCGACTCGTGCACGCGCCTGAGTCTCATAGTACTCTGACCGGCCACTATCCAAACGCGCTAATGTTTTTCAGCCAGAGGCTGGAATTACATCATTCAGCTTTTTCCCGGGTTCTGAGAGCCTATGGGAGCCGTAGGAAGTGTCACGTTACAGCAAAGATCCTCAGTTTTCAATAAACAGAGCCAAGAAGAACAAGAACTTGTCAGACAGGCCACTTCCTGTAAGGAATCTTCTCAGGAATACATACTTTGTGCAGCAGGCTGGTGTGAGTGCATCGGCACGCACAGTGAGGCGAAGACTTTTGGAGGATGGCCTGGTGTCAAGAAGGGCAGCAAAGAAGCCACTTCTCTCCAGGAAAAACATCAGGACAGACTGATATTCTACAAAAGGAACAGGGATTGGATTGCTGAGGACTGGGATAAAGTCATTTTCTCTGATGAATCCCCTTTCCGATTGTTTGGGGCATCTGGAAAAAAGCTTGTCCGGAGAAGACAAGGTGAACGCTACCATCCATCTTGTGTCATGCCAACAGTAAAGCATCCTGAGACCATTCATGTGTGGGGTTGCTTCTCAGCCAAGGGAGTGGGCTCACTCACAATTTTGCCTAAGAACGCTACCAACACATCGTCCAAGAGCAACTTCTCCCAACCATCCAGGAACAGTTTGGTGACGAACAATGCCTTTTCCAGCATGATGGAGCACCTTGCCATAAGGAAAAAGTGATAACTAAGTGGCTCAGGAAACAAAACAAAAATATATTTTGGGTCCATTGCCAGGAAACTTCCCAGACCTTAATCCCATTGAGAACTTGAGGTCAATCCTCAAGAGGTGGGTGGAGAAACAAAAACCCACAAATTCTGACAAACTCCAAGCATTGATTATGCAAGAATTGGCTACCATCAGTCAGGATGTGGCCCAGAAGTTAATTGACAGCATGCCAGGGCAGATTGCAGACGTCTTGAAAAAAAGGGTCAACACTGCAAATATTGACTCTTTGCATCAAATTAATGTAATTGTCAAAAAAAGCCTTTGACACTTATGAAATGCTTGTAATTAGACTTCAGTACTCCATGGTAACATCTGACAAAAATATCTAAAGACACTGAAGCAGCAAACTTTGTGGAAATTAATATTTGTGTCATTCTCAAAACTTTTGGCCACGACTGTACACTGTAGGCCAAATACATTATGTTTACAATATAGTGGAGTTCAGAGGGTAGCTATCTAGTATGCTGTAGGCCTACAAACTATGCATAAAAAGGCTTTGTCTTTTCAAAATGGGACCTTTCTTGGAACACCATTATTTTTGTCTTACTGTGATTTACTGTCAGGGCCCAGGTCTGACAAAATGTGCAGAAGATCCAGGTGATGCTGTAGGCCCTCCTTGGTTGGGGACAGAAGCACCAGATCTTCAGCAAACAGTAGATTTTTGAAATCACCAAAGCATGAGAAGACTTCGCCTTTTGGTTTGTTTGTCAATTAGGGTGTTTTTTCTCTCTCTCTCTCTCTCTCTCTCTCTCTCTCTCTCTCTCTCTCTCTCTCTCTCTCTCTCTCTCTCTCTCTCTCTCTCTCTCTCTCTCTCTCTCTCTCTCTCTCTCTCTCTCTCTCTCTCTCTCTCTCTCTCTCTCTCTCTCTATCCACTATCCGAAGGGTAACGCGCAAGCGCATTTCGTGACAAAAAATGTCAAAATATTCCATTACCGTACTTCGAAGCATGTCAAACGCTGTTTAAAATCAATTTTTATGCTATTTTTCTCGTAAAATAGCGATAATATTCCAACCGGGCAACGTTGTATTCATTCAAACACTAAAAGAAAAACATGGCGAGTTCTCGTAACATCGCATCTCCAGTCTCACTGTCCCCAGGCTGACCACTTACAAACTCTGCTGCTATACTTTGCCCAGAGATAGCAGACACCCCATTCCACTTTCTGGTGGCTTTAGAGAGCCAATGGAAGCCTTAGAAAGTGTCACGTTACAGCACAGATGCTGTAATGTCGATAGAGATGCAACAGAAGGACAACAAATTGTCAGACAGGGCACTTCCTGCATAGAATCTTCTCAGGTTTTGGCCTGCCATATGAGTTCTGTTGTACTCACAGACACCATTCAAATAGTTTAAGAAACTTTAGAGTGTTTTCTATCCAAATATACTAATTATATGCATATTCTAGTTTCTGGGCAGGAGTAGTAACCAGATTAAATCGGGTACGTTTTTTATCCGGCCGTGAAAATACTGCCCCCTATCCCAAAGAAGTTAACAGAGTATTACTGTGCCACAGATGCCAACCAGGTAGGTAAGTACCGTACAGTACAGAGTTCCTCCCAGCTCCATACGATGTGGTGGTATAGCACCCTATTCCCTACACATTGCACTAATTTTGCCCAGAGGCTACAGGGACTCTGGTCAAAAGGGTGCCATTTGGGATGCAGATTAGATGACTAGATGGGTACAAGCCATCATCTCCACACCTAGTAGAGCGACATGAATAGCCTACTATCCACCTCCTTCTCTTCCCCTTTCCCACACACAGAGGCTGCTAACAAAGGCAGGCATTTTGTGATTCCATATTTAATAAGTAGCTTTACCTGAGTGACATTTTGTGAGGCGCAGGAAAAATCCCCTTCTCAATCTGCCCAGGTCAATTATGGCTGCATTCAAAATGGTACCCTCTTCCCTATATAAAAATGTAGTGGCACCATCTTCCCTGCAAATAATTTGTGCACTATATAGGGAATAGGGTGCCATTTGTGGTGAAACCTATGTTACAGGAGGACTTCTGTAGGCCTGCAAGTGATGGAGGGAAGAGGCGGGTGGGGATGATAATAAAAGCCTGGTTATTGTTCAATGCTGATGTGGTGCATTGATTGTATTCGATGGAGCTGTGTAATAAACACATAGATGAACTTTGAAACATTGATCTTTAGCCTCTGGAGAGAGAGCTAGAGTATGAGGATTTTAAACTCTGTAAACCCAACTGAACACATGAAATGTCATCATGTTCATGTAGACATGAGATAATATTTTAAATTGTTCGAACACTTATCAGTCTTCCAGGATATGCCCAAATTACTCTGAGTTGCAATAAGACACAGTATACCAATTCCTCATGCCCTATACATAGTTTTTCTATTTTGCTTTGAAACTTTTCCCAGTGGAAATGTTTTTCCACAATAAATGCAAGTGGATCATGTTCCTACCACTTACTCTGGTAGCAACTATAGTCTACAGACCCACGCTTCTCTTCTCTTCCTAAGCTACAACACTAAACTGTAACCTTTTCCCTGAAAATGCCTTCTAGGGTCACGTACCCCTGCTGTGTTTTTTTTATTAGGAAAACCTTCACTTCTTTAGAAACCTCATAATATTGAATAATTTCTGCCACACAACCCAAGTAGCTCCCTGTGCATGTCTCCATTCAAAAATAACAATGTCCTTGTCACAAAGCTTGAGCCAAATCAGTTAGAAGTGAGTTACGTGATCCACAAGGCCCTCCTGCTTCCTTTTCCAAACACTGGGACCTACATGGGGGTAGGAGGGAGGGAGGGTGAGAGAGAGAGAGAGAGAGAGAGAGAGAGAGAGAGAGAGAGAGAGAGAGAGAGAGAGAGAGAGAGAGAGAGAGAGAGAGAGAGAGAGAGAGAGAGAGAGAGAGAGAGAGAGAGAGAGAGAGAGCCCAAAGGACCCTGAGTCAAGAAAGCACTTTGTCTCAGAGGAGTACCTTTATACCGTTCTGGAAGGCTTTTGTCAATTCAAAGCACAATTTCCTGTTTGAGAAATACGCAACAAGAGAAGAAAAACAATCTGGCATTTTGGAAAATAATTTATGATCGCACAATGCAATGAAAATTCCTTAAATGAAATATGTTGATGATTCCTACTACAAGAGCTCTATTTTGGAAACCCATCTATCTTGGAAGGTCTTGGCACTTTGGTGACATAGTTATTCTAAAGAGTGGAACCTATGGTATGTTCTGATTCTATGCTGACCTGAGCCTAATAAAGGTACATTTTGTTTAGAGTTTAGACAGTGTCTTTGGCCCAAATGGCACCCTACTCACTATGTACAGATGTAGGATCTTAATTTGATCTCTCTTTTGTTGCTGAGAATTTTCATGCACCGCAGGAAAAGCAGATAAGCTTTGTGATTTACATAAATTCACTGAAAACCCCCACTAACAAATGGTTATATTAACAGTATTACACTTTTCATGTAGTCTAATTTTGGCCAGCTAATAGCCTAACCACCAATCAAGCAACATGATTAACTACATTTTCAAATCCTACTGCTGCAGGATTGATTTGCTGTGACAATACTGGTAAAATTAAAATCCTACACCTGTAGTGCACTACTTTTGACCAGAGCCCTATTGACTGGTCTTTTTAAAATTATATAAGAAAATGTTCATTGACAATTACTGTAATATAAAGTACAATTTATTCCACAGTAATGACATGCTGTGGTGGCTATAATAACTCATATTGTGAGAGCGTATTATGGATAAGAGTTTCGCAGTGAACCATAACTCACTGACCCAACCCTACTCCTCACTGCTTCTCTCCCTCTCCCTCTCCTCTCCTGTGTGTCCTACCTCGGGGTTAGTCTGATTTATGTTGACTAATTGCCAGTGAGAGCCGGCACCATAGACTGAACGCTCTCTGCTATATCTCAGTCAGCAGCCAGTGAAATCGCCCTGGCTAACCACCACAGAACACAGAACACATTGTTGTGAAATAAAAAAACATTGGCACCCTACTCCCTATGTAATGCACTACTTTTGACCAGGACCCATTGGGATGCCATTTGGGACTCCAACATACAGACACAGCAATGTTGATCTGGCCCTGCATCGACGCCCATGTACAACATTACCACTGACTTATTTGTCCCAAATTACATAATGCTCATTTTACTTTTAAGCAATATTTACACCCCCCCTAAACACTCTCCTTACCCCACAGCACCATAAAAGTAAGAAAAAATGCCTTTCATGATCTAACAATTGCAATATACTTTCCCCCCCCTTGCTAGCTCTGACTTTGTCAATAGCTACTTTATTGAGGCAAAATGTACTTACTATGACTGTGATATGTGGTTGTCCCACTTAGCTATCTTAAGATGAATGCACTAACTGTAAATCTCTCTGGATAAGAGTATCTGCTTAATGATTATATCCTTCCTGTTATATCCTAAGACAGGAGAAATACTCCAGATATAACAGACTGACCCTAGCCCCCCGACACAAACTACTACAACATAAATACTGGAGGCTGAGACAGGAGGGGTCAGGAGACACTGTGGCCCCATCCGATGATACCCTCGGACAGGGCCAAACAGGCAGGATTTAACCCCACCCACTTTGCTAAGCACAGCTCCCACACCATTAGAGGGATATCTTCAACCACCAACTTACCATCCTGAGACAAGGCCGAGTATAGCCCACAAAGATCTCCGCCACGGCACAACCCGATATGTACTGTACATATTATGATTTGCGTGTGCATGCTTTCAGGGCTTGTGTAAAAATAGTGAACCACTGTAGTAGGGGTATTCTGTAGAGAGAATGCCTGTAGGGCAGCAGTACATCAGTCTTTTACTGGACTCTCTCCCCAGTACTGTTAAGAACAAAGCTAGAAATGACTGATGAATCACAATGTCCAGGCATCTCTCCAAGCCTCCTTGGCCATTGAGTGGAGCAGCATGAGCACACACCACTGATTACCACAGCAGGTGTGTGTGTGTGTGTGTGTGTGTGTGTGTGGTGTGTGTGTGTGTGTGTGTGTGTGTGTGTGTGTGTGTGTGTGTGTGTGTGTGTGTGTGTGTGTGTGTGTGTGTGTGTGTGTGTGTGTGTGTGTGTGTGTGCGTGTGTGTGTGTGCGTGTGTGCACGACTGGGATGCATGGAGACAAAGATGGATGGAGGAATATTCTCAGAAAACACAAAGGAGCTAACGTTACTGTGCCAACTTCAATCAATGCTCTTGACTCATTCACTTCCATTAGCCTCCTGGTTCACCACAGGCCCACAGGAAAACAGCAACTATGAAAAAGAAAAGCTATTGGTTTTATGATGGAAATGTTATTTTTACTGCGGATAACACTTTTTTCTGTTTGGCATTGTGTAAAGAGCTTCCTGATGCAGCTGCTATGTGGCTGTCGTCCTAAAGAGCATGTAAGGTAACACTGGTATCTTTCACGAATAAGCTTTAGAAAACCATTAATAAACTATGAATAAATAAATATTAACTTACTTGTTATATATGAAATAAGTTATAAGTGTTATCGCATTTAGTGGTTTTGCAACCTCATTGATAGAGACTGGCTCTGGGCATATCACCATATCATGCCACGCCATGCCACCAACTCCATCTCCGACTGTGCCCTCGGAGGAATGTGTGTGTGCAGGGGAGGAGATGTTGCTGCTTGTTTTCCCAATCTCAGTCACTGTGTGTGTGTGTGTGTGTGTGTGTGTGTGTGTGTGTGTGTGTGTGTGTGTGTGTGTGTGTGTGTGTGTGTGTGTGTGTGTGTGTGTGTGTGTGTGTGTGTGTGTGTGTGTGTGTGTGTGTGTGTGTGTGTGTGTGTGTGTGTGTGTGTGTGTCTTCTCCTAGCCTCCCCTCCTACGCATATGCTAAATATTATCATACTCCCTTTACACAGTAAAACAAAGGAACATCACAGCTCTCTAGGCCTAGGAATGACAGGACAAGCAATTTTCAAATTTTACCAATTGGTTGGGTGCTGTGATCTTAGACCTACTGTGGCAAAGGAATGTTCATCTCTCTCTGGTCTAATGAGGTATGAACTAATGGCCCCCAGAAATGCCCTGGCTCTACAGAGTCTTCAGGCTGTGTTCCAAATGACACCTTATTCCCTACACTATAAAGGGGTTAGCATGAATTTGACAGTAATTTACAGGCAGCTCAGTGGCAAGTCAAATTGTGTATTTAGTACACCTACTGTAATATAAATACGGTATCAAAGCAAGTACTGTGTAATGACAGAAAGTACAATACCGTAAAATGTACTGTGTTATACTGTTAAAAAGTTAATGCTACCGTAATTGGCTTCCCTGTGGCTCAGTTGGTTCCCTGTGGCTCAGTTGGTTGAGCATGGTGTTTACAACACCAGGGTTGTGGGTTCGATTCCCACGGGGGGGCCAGTACAAAAAAATGCGTGAAATATATGCATTCACTGCTGTAAGTCGCTCTGGATAAGAGCGTCTGCTAAATTACTAAAATGTAAATGTAATTGGAAAAAATGAGGGGAGGGGTTTGTATTTCAGTATTTTACTGTAATTACAAGGGATTGGTGCAAGCAGGTTGTCTGCTAGGTAAAGAGTTTACACATTACAGCATATTAATGAATATTTGGTGTTTCATATCACTTGCACTTTCAGAGGCCTTAAACAAAGGCTTCCAAACTGGCAGCAACTACAGGAAAAAAACTGACCAAAAGGACATCACAAAATGCTGAACCATTTGAAGGGCTCTACACAGTCTACGCAATGGATCCAACGGAAGTTTGTTTGCGTACTTCTCTACGTAGTTCTATGTACTTTTGTGCAGCTGAATTTTTTTTAACGTAAATCAAACAGAGCTTCGTAGCAAAGACAGCTCTCCGCACCTCTCTAATTCAGAGGGGTTGGTTTAAATGCAGAGGACACATTTCAGTTGAATGCATTCAGTTGTACAACTGACTAGGTATCCCCCTTTCCCATTCCCTTAGACTGTGAAATCACTGTGGACAGCACTTTAGGTTTAAGACTAGCTGCCACTCCAATCTGTCCGCTAGGCATATACATTTGATAGGGCACTATAACCACATTGGAGTTAAATTGGTGCAGCATTCTCACTCACGGGTGCAACTAATATAGCCTCTTACAAGGCACGCCTCAAAATATGTTAATGCACCAGAAACAACAATACCATTTACCCACTAGTGGTCAAAAGGTTTTTGGCGCTCCAAAGAAATAGTACGGTACTGTATTCTGTGGGGCGGAATTATAGTACCATTTGAAATACAGCAATTTTCCCACAATGCACCCCAACTTACAATAGGTGCCATTCTTGCTAGGCATTGAAAAACCTCCCTGGTCTTTGTGGTTGAATCTGTGTTTGAAATTCCCTGCTCGACTGAGGAACCTTACAGATAATTGTATGTGTGTCGCACAGCAATGAGGTAGTCCTTCAAAAATCAGTCCATGCAGTTTATTATGTGACTTGTTAAGTACATTTTTACTCCTGAACTTATTTAGGCTTGCCATAACAATGAGGATTGTACAGTATTTTTTTAATTAATTTGTAAACATTCTAAAATCATAATTCTACTTTGACATTATGGGGTATTGTGTTTAGACCAGTGACAGAAAATCTAAATTTAATCAATTTAATCCTGTCGGTACAGTTTATTAAAATATTTAAACAACTATCTTTTTGAACTCATCAAATTACTCAAACTCCTGATGTTAAAGTTTAAACACTGAGGTAAGCACTAATGCTCAGACACTATTTAAAAGAAACTTATTCAGATTCAGAAGAGTTCTATGTAGAACCCTTCTTATTTTCCAAAGAATCATCAAAGAACCCTTTCTTCCCAAAAACGGTTATTTGGACGTAAAAGGTTTTGTGTAGATCCCTTTGCCTTACAAAGAACCCTCATTTTCGAAAAAGGGTTCTTCTGATGAAAACGGTTCTTGTTAGAACCATTTTTTTCTAAGAGTGTAGAGAGGGCTTCCAAGCCATACTGACGTCTTTAAATGGCACATAAATCCCTATACATAGTGCACTACTTTTGACCAAGGCTCTGGATGTAGGATCTTAATTTGATCACTCTTTTGTTGCTGAGAATTTTCCTGCACGGCAGGAAATGCAAACTTGTAGAATATCTGAGGGTTAAACAGGCTTCTAAAGTTCCACTAAAATGTCATACTTGATTTTCCCTAATAAAACATGTATCAACCCCTACAAAAAATGTCCATTAATTATGATCAACATAATAATTAATAATTTCCTGTTGCTGGTTATTTTCCTGCTGTAGAAAACTGTCTCAAATTAAGATCATACATTTGCATATAGGGAATTAGGGTGCCATTTGGCATGGCTGGGAGGGAGACACGTAATGGCCTGTGTTTACCACTCTTCATCAATATATAATTCTAGTAGAACAAAGTGAATGAACAGACGCATGGCTGTTCGCCAGAGGGAGAATGAAGGAAAGAAAAAGAGAGGGGGAAAAAGAGAGAGGGAGAAAGAGAAGGATCTGTGCTGAAACACCTAACCTGCGCTGATTCAGTTTATTACCTCCCTCCTTCCTTCCTACCCCCCTGTGAGGATGCTAAGGCAGGGCTGGTGCCAACCCACCGGGCCACAGTGGCGAGGCCCATGTGGTTGGAACCGGGATGACGACTAAAGAGTTCAGCATGTGTCCCAAATGGCTCCCAATTGCCTACATTGTGCATTACTTTTGATCAGGGCCCAAGGGTCTGGTCAAAAGCAGTGCGCTATATACACTGTAACAGAACTGTAATTTTAGATATTATCAACATTAAAAAAAATATATAACATTTTACTGCAGCATACTGGTAGATGGGTAAACATTTTCAAAAAGCAGAGAGTGAATATCCCTTTGAGCATGGTGAAGTTATTAAGCTTTAGCCACACCCAATTGTTTAAGGATTCACACGTGAGACCTTGCACTAAACAACCAAAAATTACAAGACTAAAGGCTGGTTTATACTATGGGTGTGTTCGTAAATTCCATCTGGACTGCCAGAGTGTGCTCAGAGTGTACTCTGGGTGTTTGTAAACTCAGAGCGTTGTCAGATTGGCAGTTCGTAAATTGAGAGCGCACACTGGATGCTCTGGCTGACAAGTAGGGTTTATCCGAGTGTTCTGACCTAGCAACAGCAGTCAAGCACCCAAGCTAACTTGCTAACGTTGGCTAGCTACTTCCAGACACAAATGAAAGAACAGCTCACTCTGACCATTTTACACACTAGCAGAGCTGGTTAGGCTAGCTAGGTAACATTGAACCTGGTTGGTTAGCTACCTACAGATTCATGCAAGGTAGTAACATCATGAGATGGGATTATGGTTCATTGTTTACCTAGCTACGGCTTAACAAAAGACTCCACTATGCAAGTAACCCTTTCGGGTGTGTTCGTAAATTCAGTCTGGCCATCTACCCTGATTTCAAAGCACCATCATCAATTTTTATGCCATTTTTCTCATAAAAAAGCTATAATATTCCGACCGGGAATCTGCGTTTAGGTAAACAGACAAAAGAAAATAAAGCATTCGGTCGACTCAGGCACGCGCCTAAGCCCATAGTACTCTGAGCGGCCACTTGCCAAAAGCGATAATGTGTTTCAGCCAGAGCCTGCCTCGATATCGTTCGGCTTTTTCCCGGGCTCTGAGAGCCTATGGGAGCCGTAGGAAGTGTCACGTTAGAGCAAAGATCCTCAGTCTTCAATAAAAAGAGCCAAGATGAAACACCACTTGTCAGACAGGCCACTTCCTGCATGGAATCTTCTCAGGTTTTGGCCTGCCATTTGAGTTCTGTTATACTCACAGACACCATTCAAACAGTTTTAGAAACTTTAGGATGTTTTCTATCCAAAGCCAATAATTATATGCATATTCTAGTTACTGGGCAGGAGTAGTAACCAGATTAAATCGGGTACGTTTTTTATCCGGCCGTGTCAATCCTGCCCCCTAACCCTAACAGGTTAAATAAACTAGGCTCATAATTTAGCAATTGTATTCGTATTTACAGATGGCATAAAAGTTTGTTATTAATAAGGCATTTCTGCCAAAAAAAACACATTTTGATTTAAAAAAAAGTTTACATTCAAATGGCTCTCCTTTGAAGTAGTGACACGCGATATACTCCTAGCATGCTAGTTAGCTACGGCGTCATAGGACACGGTGCACTGGGTGGGTTTCACGGAAGAATACTGTACCAAGTTATCTAGCAGAATAAACTAAGTTTGAGCCTATTCCGTGAAACATTGAACCACTGTAGTTTACATCAATTATAATTTCTAAAGTGGAAGTTGGAAAAGTTATATTTGAGTGTTTCAGTGAATGGTTATTGAGGGGGGCCCTGCTCTCTCGCTTCCCCAGTTGTTTAGTTAATTTTCATTCCAATCTCCTTTGCATTAGCATAGCCTCTCCTGTAGCCTGTCAACTATGTGTCTGTCTATCCCTGTTCTCTCCTCTCTGCACAGGCCACACAAACGCTTCACACCGCATGGCCGCTGCCACTCTAACCTGGTGGTCCCAGCGCGCACGACACACGTGGAATTCCAGGTCTCCGGCAGCCTCTGGAACTGCCGGTCTGCGGCCAACAAGGCAGAGTTCATCTCAGCCTATGCTACCCTCTAGTCCCTCGACTTCTTGGCGCTGACGGAAACATGGATTACCACAGAAAACACTGCTACTCCTACAGCTCTCTCCTCATCTGACCACGTGTTCTCGCATACTCCGAGAGCATCTGGTCAGCGGGGTGGTGGCACTGGAATCCTCATCTTTCCAAAGTGGACATTCTCTCTTTCTCCCCTGACCCATCTGTATATCTCCTCCTTTGAATTCCATGCTGTCACAGTCACTAGCCCATTCAAGCTTAACATCCTTATCATTTATCGCCCTCCAGGTTCCCTTGGAGAGTTAATCAATGAGCTTGACGCCTTGATAAGTTCCTTTCCTGAGGATGGCTCAACCCTCACAAATCTGGGTGACTTTAACCTCCCTACGTCTACCTTTGAGAGTTTCACCCCTTCTCAAAAAACCTACACTCGATCCCTCCGATGTCAACAACTACAGACCAGTATCCCTTCTTTCTTTTCTCTCCAAAACTCTTGAGCGTGCCGTCCTTGGCCAGCTCTCTTGCTATCTCTCTAAGAATGACCTCCTTGATCCAAATCAGTCAGGTTTCAAGACTGGTCAATCAACTGAGACTGCTCTTCTCTGTGTCACGGAGGCTCTCCGCACTGCTGAAGTTAACTCTCTCTCCTCTCATCCTTCTAGACCTATCTGCTGCCTTTGATACTGTGAATGATCTGATCCTCCTCTCCACCCTCTCCGAGTTCGGCATCTCCAGCCTGACAGGTCGCTCCTACCAGGTGTCGTGGCGAGAATCCGTCTCTGCACCACGTGCTCTCACCACTGGTGTCCCCCAAGGCTCAGTTCTAGGCCCTCCCCTATTCTCGCTATACACCAAGTCACTTGGCTCTGTCATATCCTCACATGGTCTCTCCTATCATTGCTACGCAGACGACACACAATTTATCTTCTCCCTTCCCCCTTCTGATAACCAGGTGGCGAATCGCATCTCTGCATGTCTGGCAGACATATCAGTGTGGATGACGGATCACCACCTCAAGCTGAACCTCGGCAAGACGGAGCTGCTCTTCCTCCCGGGGAAGGACTGCCCATTCCATGATCTCGCCATCACGGTTGACAACTCCATTTTGTCCTCCTCCCAGAGTGCTAAGAGCCTTGGCGTGACCCTGGACAACACCCTGTCGTTCTCCACTAACATCAAGGCGGTGACCCGATCCTGTAGGTTCATGCTCTACAACATTCGCAGAGTACGACCCTGCCTCACACAGGAAGCGGCGCAGGTCCTAATCCAGGCACTTGTCATCTCCCGTCTGGATTACTGCAACTTGCTGTTGGCGGGGCTCCCTGCCTGTGCCATTAAACCCCTACAACTCATCCAGAGCGCCTCAGCCTGTTTGGTGTTCAACCTTCCCAAGTTCTCTCACGTCACCCCGCTCCTCCGCACACTCCATTGGCTTCCAGTTGAAGCTCGCATCTGCTACAAGACCATGGTGCTTGCCTACGGAGCTGTGAGGGGAACGGCACCTCCGTACCTTCAGGCTCTGATCAGGCCCTACACCCAAACAAGGGCACTGCGTTCATCCACCTCTGGCCTGCTCGCCTCCCTACCTCTGCGGAAGCACAGTTCCCTCTCAGCCCAGTCAAAACTGTTTGCTGCTCTGGCACCCCAATGTTGGAACAAGCTCCCTCACGACACCAGGACAGCGGAGTCAATCACCACCTTCCGGAGACACCTGAAACCCCACCTCTTTAAGGAATACCTGGGATAGGATTAAGTAATCCTTCTAACCCCATTTTCATGAACGGGGTAGTGAGTGGCCGGTGAGTTGCTTACCAAGACGGCATTGAATGTTTCTGAGTGGCGTAGTTACAGTTTTGGCTCAAATCAGCTTGAAAATCTAAGACTTGAAAATAGGTGTCTAGCAATGATCAACAACCGACTCGACAGAGCTTGAAGAATTTAAAAGAGTATTGTACAATCCAGGTGTGCAGAGCTCTTAGAGACTTACCCAGAAATACTGGCAGCTGTAATCACTACCAACGGTGATTCTAACATGCATTAACTCAGGGTTGAGAATATTTATGTAAATTAGATATTTCTGTATTTTTTTTCTATACATTTGCAAAAATTATTATGGGGTTTTGTGTGTAGATGGTGTGGGCGAAATTGTTGGATATTCTAACTCTGGCTGGATTCCAATAGGAATTGCACATCACTTTTCAAGCGAGCGTAATGTGACTTGCAGGCCTGATGTGGCCTGTAAACCAGGAGTTTCCTAACGCCATTGTGTTATGGTGTAACTAGGTCAATGAGTCCATGTTTGTGTGCTAAAATATTCCTATTTTACATTTGAATTTCCATTGCATATGTCCTATCCTCTTCTCATAAAAGAGGTTTATTCAAAAAGGCAGCAACATCTATTCCCGTTCCCACAATATAACAAAAAGGGTTCCAAAAGGGTTCTTCGGCTGTCCCCATCATAGAACCCTTTTTGGTTCCAGGTAGAACCCTTTTTGGTTCCAGGTAGAACTCTTTTGGGTTCAATCACTGTAAAGGCATTTTTAACTCAAATACTTCTAGTAAGTTGTACTCAAAGTCAATGAAAGTAATTATTACTTAATATGTTTATGTGAAACTGACTCTAAACTAAATGAGAAGTCACATCAACTAAATGTTTTAAAATGATGATAACAAATGAACTTTTTTTCCCAGAATGTTCTACTGAAGGTAGATTTTGGGGAATTGTTTTTAATATCTGTGTTTTTGCATGCACATTGAGTGATTGATTGATTAATGTTATGCTACATAAAAGATAAATAACAAAAACATTTATAAACTAATCCAATCATTTCATTAGATTTTTTGCAAATGGGTTTTCCAGTTTAAATGGGTATTTATGAATGCAGGTTGCAGGTGAATAAAAATTCCCAATGATGGATAGCCTGAATCTGGCTGGATTACAATAGAAATTATGAATCACTTTGCAATCTGACATGCAGGTAGGGGCTGCAAAATTCTGGTCAATTTCCCAGGTTTTCCAGAAATCCCGGTTGAAAGATTCCTGGAAATCCTGCAACGAGGAAAATCTGAGAATTTTGGGAGAGTTACGGGAATTTAGCTATGCCTCAAAATAAGGACTGTAAGGTATTGTCATAAAGAGTTTAAATATAATGATAATGTTAGCCTTAGTGAAGGTCATAGGACTGAAAAGAATGAATTCAACAACTATGTCTCTGTTGACTAACAAATAAATTCATAGGTGGTAACTCTACAGTTCATATAGAAACGTAAGGCACACTGAGAAATTATATTGGAGGTGTGGCTTAGTGGGGTGGTTACTCAAATCTGGACCTTACAGTGACTCTATCGGTTTGAGCAATGACTACAAAATGACTTTAAGTGACTGTAGTCAGATAGTGCAAAAGGTTTCCTCAAAGGTTTTGAGTAATGACAGCACATTGGGGTTTACAGTGAGGAAAAAGTTCTACCTGGAACACAATAGGGTTCTACGTGGAAGCCAAAAGAGTTCTTCAAAGTGTTAAATGCCTTGCTCTAACCACTAGGCTGCCTGTTACTTTGATAAAAGTGCAATCAAACATATTTACGGGAAGGGGAAATGGGTTGTAACAAGGCTTTATAAAGAATGGATATCCTTGGATACAACAGGTGATCGCAACATTGAAAGAGATTCATTCGTTTTTTTAGCCACTGTTTGCTGTCTGTGTGTGACTCTCTCTTTCTCTGTTTTTCTCATTCTGTCTCTCTCTATTTTCTCTAATGAATGGACTGATAGTGCTGTTGTGCCCACATAGGACCTGACCCATGGATAGGGCCTGTGGATGATGGATGATGGGTGGTGTTGATGAAACAGGATATAACCACAGCTACCTTACTCTCTGGATCTTATCATACCTACAGTAAACTTAGTCTGTATCTTTGTGTCTGCACAGTGGCCCCCTCTAAGTGAACGCAGAGAAGGAGGAGGAACAATAATATAGCTTTATCATGAAGGATGGACTATGTTTGGCTGATGAGACCATGCTGCACAGTACAGTATATTTAATTTTTACAACATACAAAGTGTGTTTGTGTGGAATGTGATGTGAAGTGTATATCCCTTCTGGATGATGACTTGGGCTGTGACTGATATGGCACCCTACACTACTTTTGGGTCCTGGTCAAAAGTAGTACTCTACATAGGGAATAGGGTGCCATTTTGTGATGAACAGGGTGTCATTTGGGAAAAATTGGTTGGTCAACAACTTCCTGATTTTTAACAAGACCCCCCTGAATGGCTCAGACTCAACCTTAAGGGAAATATCCACCCTCCATATTCACAGAGAGAGAACTGAATGACTGCATCACACTGTAGCTTGCTACATTCCTGCGGGGTGAAGTTTTTGGCTCTACATGTGTGTGGGCACAGATTTTAAAGCAAAAAAGCATCTGTTTTTCTTTTTCCCTATTTCGCTTAGAAGATAAAAATAGTGATACTTGGCATGACAATTTGTATAAGAGGTATTGGATTTATGGTATGTTTTTTTAGCCCACTTTAGACTGTTTCTCCCTTGCTGCAAATCTGAGCACTGAGCAGTTGGTGAAGGTGTGTGCGTGCCTGCGTGTATGCCTACTTGCCTCTCTGTCTGTTTGTGTGCCTACTAGTGTTTGGGCCTGCTTGCCTGCGTCTGTCCATTAGTCTCTGTGTCTTGTGTGTGTCCATATCCAATATTACACGTAGTCCCTCTGCCCACCGTAAGGCTAGTCTAAATGCAAACAGACCTGGGTTTCCTCCCGGTGCTTGTAATTCTATTTACCGAAGTGTCAAATTAACTTTCAGGCTCCTCCAGCGACTGGTTTTGGTTCGCCAATTTGCGAGGAAGTGCGGTCGCTGCCTCCCCGAGAGATCGAATGTAGCCAGGGACAATATCTCTAGTTGCCAGGGAAATTCTATATCCAAACAAATGGAGAGGGAAATTGTTAACTCGGGATATTGCTAATGTTTTACATTAGCTGAAACAGAGAGCCTCGTCTTTCATGGCTGTGTGACATGCAGCCAGTCTATCTGCAACAGGGAAGTGATACTGTGCCTGACAACTGCACAGAGTTTTTAGTTTGAAATGGCACCCTATTCCCTATATAGTGCACTACTTTAGACCAGGACCCAATGGCACCCTATTCCCTATATAGTGCACTACTTTAGACTAGGGCCCACAGGGCTCTGGTCAAAAGTAGTGCATTATATAGGGAGTAGGGTGCCAGTTGGGACATAGTCAAGTAAGAGCTCTTGATTAGCCATATACCACTTTTGCATCATGAAGTGATACATGTTGCTGGGAGGTTTCTGAGAAAGGTTTCCCTAACTCATTACCGGTAATCAAATGTAATTATGTAACTTCTTCTCCCTCCACAATTCAAGAAAAGCAGCACGTGTCACACCCTGATCTGTTTCATCTGTCTTTGCGATTGTCTCCACCCCCCTCCAGGTGTCGCCCATCTTTTCCATTTATCTCCAGTGTATTTATACCTGTGTTCTCTGTTGCCAGTTCCTTTTTGTTTCGTGAAACCTACCAGCATTTGTTCCCCTGCTCCTGTCTGTCCTTTCTCCTGTTTTCTAGTCCGTCCTGGTTTTGACCGTTCTGCCGGCCCTAAGGCTGCCTGCCATTTTCTACCTTGTCCCACCTCTGTGGATTATTGACCCTTGCCTGCCCTGACCCTGAGACTGCCTGCTGTTCTGTAGCTTTTGCACCCTCTCTGGATTACTGACCTCTGCCTGCCTTTGACCTGTCGTTTGCCTGCCCCTGTACTAGAAAAAACGTTTGTTTCATACTTTTGTTTCATACCTGATAGAACGAACCTGACATGACTGACCCAGCAGACTCGGACCAGCTCTGCAATGCCCTCTCCTTCCAAGGAGCCACCATTGGAAGGCACAAGGAGTTGCTTCGTAGTCTCATGGAAGGGTTCCAGACCTTGGCTGAACGCCATGACCGAGCATTTAAAACATTGCTGGAGCAATTCCGTGGGTTGTCTGTTAGGCAGCCTACCACAATCTCCCAGCCTACCCCAGTGTCCCGAGGACCCCGCTTACCACCTCTGGAACGCTACGCTGGAGATTCCAAAACCTCCCAGGCTTTTCTCTCGCAGTGCTCCCTCATTTTTTGATCTGCAGCCTTCTCCGCTCCCCTCAGACCGCTCAAGGATAGCGTACATCATAACGCTGCCTCAGTCCGGAGGAGTTCGTGGAGGAGGTTCGGAAGGTGTTTGATTCTCTGTTGTCCAGGAGAGGCTGCTCGCAAGCTGCTCCAGCTATGTCAAGACTCCCGTAGTGTGGCAGACTACGCGGTGGATCTCCAAACATTGGCAGATGAAAGTGCTTGGAACCAGGAAGCACTGTTTGACATGTTCCTACACGGTGTATTGCAGGAAGTAAAGGACGAGCTTGAAGCCCGGGAATTACCGACGGATCTCGACTCGCTCATTGCTTTGACAATTCGGATTGATGGCCGACTACGGGAACGAAGGAAGGAGAGGAGATTTGATTCTACCTCACCTTCGAGGTATCCCGGAAGTCCCCGACAGCTCCATTGCTGAAAGAACCCGAGGCTACCCGAGTTCCCCCGAGAGCCTCCGAAGACATTCGCCTCTTCCCGAGCTCATGCAATGAAGCAGAGCTAGGCTGTCTCCAGCTGAAAGGCTATACTGGCTTCACATTAAGAGCTGTCTGTATTGTGGGACTACTGGTCATTTCGTTTCCACCTGTCCATTAACCTGTTGGGGATAGGGGGCAGTATTTGCACGGCCGGATAAAAAACGTACCCGATTTAATCTGGTTACTACTCCTGCCCAGTAACTAGAATATGCATATAATTATTGGCTTTGGATAGAAAACACCCTAAAGTTTCTAAAACTGTTTGAATGGTGTCTGTGAGTGTAACAGAACTCATATGGCAGGCAAAAACCTGAGAAGATTCCTTACAGGAAGTGGCCTGTCTGACCATTCCTTGAGCTTCTTGACTCTGTTTATTGAAGACTGAGGATCTTTGCTGTAACGTGACACTTCCTACGGCTCCCATAGGCTCTCAGAAGGCGGGAAAAAGCTGAATGATGTAATTCCAGCCCCAGGCTTAAACACATTAGCCCTTTTGGCAAGTGCTCTATCAGAGGACAATGGGCTGAGGCGCGTGCACGAGTCGACCCCATGTTTTTATTTTCTATCGTCTTTGAACCTAAACACAGATTCCCGGTCGGAATATTATCGCTTTTTTACGAGAAAAATTGCATAAAAAATGATTTTAAACAGCGGTTGACATGCTTCGAAGAACGGTAATGGAATATTTAGAATTTTTTTGTCACGAAATGCGTCGTGCGTGTCACCCTTCTTTACTATAGTTGTCATCTGATGAAGATCATCAAAGGTTAGTGCTACATTTAGCTGTGGTTTGGGTTTATGTGACATTATATGCTAGCTTGAAAAATGGGTGTCTGATTATTTCTGGCTGGGTACTCTGCTGACATAATCTAATGTTTTGTTTTCGTTGTAAAGCCTTTTTGAAATCGGACAGTGTGGTTAGATTAACGTCATATGTTTGAGAAATTGAAGTAATAGCATTTCTAAGGTATTTGAATAACGCGCCACGGGATTCAACTGGCTGTTGAGTAGGTGGGACGATTTCGTCCCACTGGCCCTAGAGAAGTTAAAAGACCAGGCCTACCGGTAGGGGCCAGCTTAGTGGAGTCGGCCACTAGCACAGCTCAGCTGTAGTCAGCTCAGCTATTCCCATTGAGACCGTGTCTGTGCCTCAATCTAGGTTGGGCAAAACTAAACATGGCGGTGTTCGCCTTAGCAATCTCACTGGAATAAAGGCCTCCTCCATTCCTGCCATTATTGAAAGATATTGTGATATCTCATCTCAAAATAGGGCTACTTAATGTTAGATCCCTCACTTCCAAGACAGTTACAGTCAATTAACTAATCACTGATCATAATCTTGATGTGACTGGCCTGACTGAAACATGGCTTAAGCCTGATGAATTTACTGTGTTAAATGAGGCCTCACCTCCTGGTTACACTAGTGACCATATCCCCCACGCATCCCGCAAAGGCGGAGGTGTTGCTAACATTTACGATAGCAAATTTCAATTTACAAAATAAAAATACTTTTGAGCTTCTAGTCATAATCTATGCAACCTACTCAATCACTTTTTATAGCTACTGTTTACAGGCCTCCTGGGCCATATACAGCATTCCTTACTGAGTTTCCTGAATTCCTATCGGACCTTGTAGTCATAGCAGAAAATATTCAAATTTTCCGCACATGGAAAAGTCCACAGACCCACTCCAAAAGGCTTTCGGAGCCATCATCGACTCAGTGGATTTTGTCCAACATGTCTCCAGACCTACTCACTGCCACAGTCATACTCTGGACCTAGTTTTGTCCCATGGAATAAATGTTGTGGATCTAACCTCCTACATCTAGGGGTTCCGCCAACGGAACCCCTAGCCAACAGCCAATGCGATCGCATGGCGCGAAATACAAAAACAACAAAAATACCACAATTCAACTCTCAAACATACGACTATTTTACACCATTTGAAAGATAAACCTCTCCTGAATCCAACCATGTTGTCCGATTTCAAAAAGGCTTTTACAGCGAAAGCAAAACATTAGATTATGTTAGGATACCACCACAGCAAAAAAACAACACAGCCATTTTCCTAGCAAGGACAGCCATTTTCCAAGCAAGGGTAGCTGTCCAAAAGCACAAAACCAGCTAAAATGATGCACTAACCTTTGACGATCTTCATCAGATGACACTCCTAGGACATTATGCTAGACAATACATGCATTTTTTGTTCCATCAAGTTCATATTTATATAAAAAAAACCATTTTACTTTGACGCGTGACGTTCAGAAAATGTATTCCCACCAAAAACTTCCGGTGAATTTACAAAAATCCTCATCATAAACGTTGACAAAATACATAACAATTATTTTAAGAATTATAGATACAGTACTCTTTTATGCATCCGCTGTGTCAGATTTCAAAATAACTTTACGTAGAAAGCACATTGTTCAATATTCTGAGTACTGAGCCCCAAGCTATTCAGTTAGCCGTCCAGCCACGGCATCCACAAAACGCTGAAATATGTTAAAAATATTATCTTACACAGCCGTTGACATGCTTCGAATTATGGTAATGGAATATTTAGAATTTTTTTGTCACGAAATGCGTCGTGCATGTCACCCTTCTTTACTATTCGGATAGTGTCTTGAACGCACGAACAAAACAGAGGATATTTGAAAATAACTATGGATTATTTTGAACCAAACCAACATTTGTTATTGAAGTAGAAATCCTGGGAGTGCATTCTGACGAAGACAGCAAAGGTAATAACATTTTTCTTATAGTAAATCTGATTTTGGTGAGTGCTAAACTTGGTGGGTGTCTAAATAGCTAGCCATGATGGCCGGGCTATCTACTCAGAATATTGCAAAATGTGCTTTCGCCGAAAAGCTATTTCAAAATCTGACACCGCGATTGCATAAAGGAGTTCTGCATCTATAATTCTTAAAATAATTGTTACGTATTTTGTAAACATTTCTCGTGAGTAATTTAGTAAATACACCGGAAGTTTGCGGTGGGTATGCTAGTTCTGAACATCACATGCTAATGTAAAAAGCTGGTTTTTGATATAAATATGAACTTGATTGAACAAAACATGCATGTATTGTATAACATAGTGTCATCTGATGAAGATCATCAAAGGTTAGTGCTGCATTTAGCTGTGGTTTTGGTTTTTGTGACATATATGCATGCTTTGAAAATGGCTGTGTGATTATTTTTGGCAGGGTACTCTCCTGACATAATATAATGTTTTGCTTTCGCTGTAAAGCCTTTTTGAAATCGGACAGTGTGGTTAGATTAATGAGAGTCTTGTCTTTAAAATGGTGTAAAATAGTCATATGTTTGAGAAATTGAAGTTATAGCATTTATGAGGTATTTGTATTTCGCGCCACGGGATTCCACTGGCTGTTGACTAGGTGGGACGCAAGCGTCCCGCCTTGCCCAGGGAGGTTAACCACCTAACTTAGGAACTCAATTTAACCTTGCGCAACACCCTAGATGCAGTCACACCCCTGAAAACTAAAACCATTTGTCAGAAGAAACTAGCTCCGTGGAATACAGAAAATACCCGAGCACTGAAGCAAGCTTCCAGAAAATTGGAACGGAAATGGGCCCCCCCAAACTGGAAGTTTTCTGACAAACTTGGAAAGACAGTACCATGCAGTATCAAAGAGCCCTCATTAATGCTCGATCATCCTATTTTTCCAACTTAATTGAGGAAAATAACAACAATCCGACATTTCTTTTTGATGCTTTTGCAAAGCTAACTAAAAAGCAGCATTCCCCAAGAGAGGATGGCTTTCACTTCAGCGGTGATCAATTCATGAACTTCTTTGAGGAAAAGATGACGATCATTAGAAAGCAAATTATGGACTCTTCTTTAAATCTGCGTATTCCTCCAAAGCTCAGTTGTCCTGAGTCTGCATAACTCTGCCAGGACCTAGGATCAAGGGAGACACTCAAGTGTTTTAGTACTGTATCTCTTGACACAATGATGAAAATAATCATGGCCTCTAAACCTTCAAGCATACTGGACCCTATTCAAACTAAACTACTGAAAGAGCTGCTTCCTGTGCTTGGCCCTCCTATGTTGAACATAATAAATGGCCCTCTATCCACCGGATGTGTACCAAACTCGCTAAAAGTGGCAGTAATAAAGCCTCTCTTGAAAAAGCCAAACCTTGACCCAGAAAATATAAATCAAATCTCCCATTCCTCTCAAAAAATGTTGAAAAAGCCTTCCTGAAGACAAACAATGTATACGAAACGCTTCAGTCTTTTTTTAGACCCGATCATAGCACTGAGACTGCACATGTGAAGGTGGTAAATTACCTTTTAATGGAGTCAGACCGAGGCTCTGCATCTGTCCTCGTGCTCCTAGACCTTAGTGCTGCTGCTTTTGATACATCGATCACCAAATTCTTTTGGAGAGATTGGAAACCCAAATTGGTCTACACGGACAAGTTCTGGCCTTGTTTAGATCTTATCTGTCGGAAAGATATCAGTTTGTCTCTGTGGATGGTTTGTCCTCTGACAAATCAACTGTACATTTCTGTGTTCCTCAAGGTCCCGTTTTGGGACTACTATTGTTTTCTATATATTTTACCTCTTGGGAATGTCATTCGAAAACAATGTTAATTTTCACTGCTATGCGGATGACTCACAGCTGTACATTTCAATGGAACATGGTGAAGCCCCAAAATTGCACTCGCTGGAAGCATGTGTTTCAGACATAAGGAAATGGATGGCTGCAAACCTTCTACTATTAAACTCGGACAAAACAGAGATTCTTGTTCTAGGTCCCAAGAAACAAAGAGATCTTCTGTTGAAATTGACAATTAATCTTGATGGTTGTACAGTTGTCTCAAATAGGACCTTGGCGTTACTCTGGACCCTGATCTCTCTTTTGACGAACATATCAAGACTGTTTCAAGGACAGCTTTTTTCCATCTTCGTAACATTACAAAAATCAGTAATTTTCTGTCCAAAAATTACGCAGAAAAATGTATCCATGCTTTTGTTACTTCTAGGTTGGACTACTGCAATGGTCTACTTTCCGGCTACCCAGATAAGGCACTAAATAAACTTCAGTTAGTGCTAAATACGGCTGCTAGAATCCTGACTAGAACCAAAAAATGTGATCATATTACTCCAGTGCCAGCCTCCCTACACTTGCTTCCTCTTAAGGCAAGGGCTGATTTCAAGGTTTTACTGCTAACCTACAAAGCATTACATGGGCTTGCTCCTACCCATCTTTACGATTTGGTCCTGCCATACATACCTACACATACGCAATGGTCACAAGACGCAGGCCTCCTAATTGTCCCTAGAATTTCTAAGCAAACAGCTGGAGGCAGGGCTGTCTCCTATAGAGCTCAATTTCTATGGAATGGTCTGCCTACCCATGTGAGAGACGCAGACTCGGTCTCAACCTTGAAGTCTTTATTGAAGACTCATCTTTTCAGTAGGTCCTATGATTGAGTGTAGTCTAGCCCAGGAATTTGAAGGTGAACGGAAAGGCACTGGAGCAACGAACTGCCCTTGCTGTCTCTGCCTGGCCGGTTCCCCTCTCTCCACTGGGATTCTCTGCCTCTAACCCTATTACAGGGGCTGAGTCACTGGCTTATTGGTGCTTCCATGTCGTCCCTAGGAGGGGTGCATCACTTGAGTGGGTTGAGTCACTGACGTGGTCTTCCTGTCTGGGTTGGCACCCACCCTTGGGTTGTGCCATGGCGGAGATCTTTGTGGGCTATACTCGGCCTTGTCTCAGGATGGTAAGTTGGTGGTTGAAGATATCCCTCTAGTGGTGTGCTTTGGCAAAGTGGGTGGGGTTACATCCGGCCTGTTTGGCCCTGGAGGTATCATCGGATGGGGCCACAGTCTCTCCTGACCCCTCCTGTCTCAGCCTCCAGTATTTATGCTGCAGTAGTTTATGTGTCGGGGGCTAGGGTCAGTCTGTTATATCTGGAGTATTTCTCCTGTCTTATCCGGTGTCCTGTGTGAATTTAAGTATGCTCTGTCTAATTCTCTCTTTCTTTCTCTTTCGGAGGACCTGAGCCCTAGGACCATGCCTCAGGACTACCTGGCATGATGACTCCTTGCTGTCCCCAGTCCACCTGGCCGTGCTGCTGCTCCAGTTTCAACTGTTCTGCCTTCGGCTCTGGAACCCTGACCTGTTCACCGGACGTGCTACCTGTCCCAGACCTGCTGGTTTCAACTCTCTAGAGACAGCAGGAGCGGAAGCGGTGCTGACCTGTTGCACCCTCAACAACTACTGTGATTATTATTATTTGACCATGCTGGTCATTTATGAACATTTGAATATCTTGGCCATGTTCTGTTATAATCTCCACCCGGCACAGCCAGAAGAGGACTGGCCACCCCTCATAGCCTGGTTCCTCTCTAGGTTTCTTCCTAGGGTTTGGCCTTTCTAGGGAGTTTTTCCTAGCCACCGTGCTTCTACACCTGCATTGCTTGCTGTTTGGGGTTTTAGGCTTGGTTTCTGTACAGCACTTTGAGATATCAGCTGATGTAAGTAGGGCTATATAAATACATTTGATTTGATTTGATCCATCCTTCTGCCTCGTCTGCTGATACAGAGTTCTTTGTGGAGAAGGACAAAACCCAGCACCAGTGCATTGATCGTCTCAACATCATCACGGTGAAGAACTGCTACCCACTACCTCTTCTCCTTGGCCTTTGAGCCGCTCCAGGGGGCCACTGGTTCCACCTGGTGCGGATATGGGAAGGGGACGAGTGGAAGGCTGCCTTCAACATTGCCAGCAGTCACTACGATTATCTGGTCATGACATTTGGCCTTATCAATGCCCCTGCTGTGTTCCAGGCTCTGGTTAACCTGTTTAGGATAGGGGGCAGTATTTTCACGGCCGGATAAAAAACGTACCCGAATTAATCTGGTTATTACTCCTGCCCAGAAACTAGAATATGGATATAATTGTTTGATTTGGATAGAAAACACCCTAAAGTTTCTAAAACTGTTTGAATGGTGTCTGTGAGTATAACAGAACTCATATAGCAGGCCAAAACCTGAAAAGATTCTAAACAGGAATTGCCCTCTCTGATCATTTCTTGGCCTTCTATAGCCTCTTTATCGAAAACAGAGGATCTCTGCTGTAACGTGACATTTTCTAAGACTCCCATAGGCTCTCAGAAGGCGCCAGAATGGGGAATGATGACTCTGCAGTCCCTGGCTGAAAAACAGTAGCGCATTTGGATAGTGGTTGATCTGAGAACAATGAAACGGGTGCGCGCATGCACATGAAGAGTCCATTTTACATTTTCCGTCTTTGAACGAAAACGACGTCTCCCGGTCGGAATATTATCGCTATTTTACGAGAAAAATCGCATAAAAATTGATTTTAAACAGCGGTTGACATGCTTCGAAGTACGGTAATGGAATATTTTGAATTTTTTTATCACGATATGCGCCACCCTTCTAATAGTGATCTTGAACGCAAGAACAAAACGCCGCTATTTGGATATAACTATGGATTATTTGGAACCAAAACAACATTGGGTGTAAACTACAAGTCCTGGGAGTGCATTCTGACGAAGAACAGCAAAGGTAATCCCATTTTTCTTACAGTAAATCTGAGTTTGGTGAGTGCCAAACTTGGTGGGTGTCGAAATAGCTAGCCATGATGGCCGGGCTATCTACTCAGAATATTGCAAAATGTGCTTTCACCGAAAAGCTATTTTAAAATCGGACATAGCGAGTGCATAGAGGAGTTCTGTATCTATAATTCTTAAAATAATTATGTTTTTTGTGAACGTTTATCGTGAGTAATTTAGTAAATCCACCAGAAGTTTCGGTGGGTATGCTAGTTCTGAACGTCACATGCTAATGTAAAAAGCTGTTTTTTGATATAAATATGAACTTGATTGAACAAAACATGCATGTATTGTATAACATAATGCCCTAGGAGTGTCATCTGATGAAGATCATCAAAGGTTAGTGCTGCATTTAGCTGTGGTTTTGGTTTTTGTGACATTATATGCTAGCTTGAAAAATGGGTGTCTGATTATTTCTGGCTGGGTACTCTCCTGACATAATCTAATGTTTTGCTTTCGTTGTAAAGCCTTTTTGAAATTGGACAATGTGGTTAGATAAAGGAGAGTATTTTCTTTAAAATGGTGTAAAATAGTCATATGTTTGAAAAATTGAAGTTTTGGGATTTTTGAGGAGTTTGTAATTCGCCCTATCATTGGATATTGGAGCGGTGTTCCGCTAGCGGAACATCTAGATGTAAGAGGTTTAACCTGTTGGGTCTAGGGGGCAGCATTTGCACGTCTGGATAAAAAAAATGTACCCGATTTAATCTGGTTACTAATCCTACCCAGTAACTAGAATATGCATATACTTATTATATATGGATAGAAAACACTCTAAAGTTTCCAAAACTGTTTGAATGGTGTCTGTGAGTATAACAGAACTCATTTGGCAGGCAAAACCCTGAGACATTTTCTGACAGGAAGTGGATACCTGATGTGTTGTATTGACTTTAAACCTATCCCATTGAAAAACACAGGGGTTTAGGAATATTTTGGCACTTCCTATTGCTTCCACTAGATGTCACCAGCCTTTACAAAGTGTTTTGAGTCTTCTGGAGGGAGATCTGACCGAACAAGAGCCATGGAACGATGATGGCCCATTAGACACCTTGCGCGCGAGTTCATGTTGGGTACCCTCGTTCCAATACGTTATAAAAGAGTATGCATTCGTCCACCTTGAATATTATTCATGTTCTGGTTAAAAAAGGCCCTAATGATTTATGCTATACAACGTTTGACATGTTTGAACGAACGGAAATATATTTTTTCCCCTCGTTCATGACGAGAAGTCCGGCTGGCTTACATCATGTGCTAACGAGACGGAGATTTTTGGACATAAATGATGAGCTTTTTTGAACAAAACTACATTCGTTATGGACCTGTGATACCTGGAAGTGACATCTGATGAAGAGAATCAAAGGTAATGGATTATTTACATAGTATTTTCGATTTTAGATCTCCCCAACATGACGTCTAGTCTGTATCGCAACGCGTATTTTTCTGGGCGCAGTGCTCAGATTATTGCAAAGTGTGATTTCCCAGTAAGGTTATTTTTAAATCTGGCAAGTTGATTGCGTTCAAGAGATGTAAATCTATAATTCTTTAAATGACAATATAATATTTTACCAATGTTTTCTAATTTTAATTATTTAATTTGTTACGCTGACTTGACTGCCGGTTATTGGAGGGAAACGATTTCCTCAACATCAATGCCATAGTAAAACGCTGTTTTTGGATATAAATATGAACTTGATAGAACTAAAAATGCATGCATTGTCTAACATAATGTCCTAGGAGTGTCATCTGATGGAGATTGTAAAAGGTTAGTGCATCATTTTAGCTGGTTTTATGGTTTTGGTGACCCTGTCTTTGACTTGACAAAACATTACACACAACTCTTGTAAATGTACTGTCCTAACATACTCTAAATTTATGCTTTCGCCGTAAAACCTTTTTGAAATCGTAAAACGTGGTTAGATTAAGGAGATGTTTATCTTTCAAATGGTGTAACATAGTTGTATTTTTGAAAAATTTGAATTTTGACATTTATTTGGATTCAAATTTGCCGCTCTTGAAATGCACCTGCTGTTGATGGAGTGCACCACGGGTGGCACGCTAGCGTCCCACCTAGCCCCAAGAGGTTAACCTGTTAGGGCTATGGGGCAGTATTGACACGGCTAGATAAAAAAACATACCCGATTTAATCTGGTTACCACTCCTACCCAGTAACTAGAATATGCATATACTTATTACATATGGATAGAAAACACCCTAAAGTTTCTAAAACTGTTTGAATGGTGTCTGTGATTATAACAGAACTCAAATGGCAGGTCAAAACCTGAGAGATTCCTTTACAGGAAGTGGCCTGTCTGACCATTTCTTGAACTCTTTTCCATCTCTATCATTTACTAAGGATCTCTGCTCTAACGTGACACTTCCCACGTCGTCCATAGGCGCTCAGAGCCCGGGAAAAAACAGAATGTCGTCATTCCAGCCCCAGGCTGAAACACATTATCGCCTTTCTCAAGTGGCCGATCAAGGGACTCTGGGCTTATGCGCGTGACCCGACCGCCCCCGCCTTTGGGATTTTTTCCTCTGTTTGCCGAAAAGGAGATTCCCTGTCGGAATATTATCGCTTTTCTACGAGAAAAATGGCGTAAAAATTGATTTTAAACAGCGGTTGACATGCTTCGAAGTACGGTAATGGAATATTTAGAATTTTATTGTCACGAATTGTGCCATGCGCGCGACACTTCTTTACTATTTCGGATAGTGTCTGGAACGCACGAACAAAACGCAAAACGATGGATTATTTTGGACCAAACCAACATTTGTTATTGAAGTAGCAGTCCTGGGTGTGCATTCTGACGAAGACAACAAAAGGTAATCAAACTTTTATAATAGTAAATATGATTATGGTGAGTGCTAAACTTGCCGGGTGTCTAAATAGCGAGCCCGTGATGCCTGGGCTATGTACTTAGAATATTGCAAAATGTGCTTTCACCAAAAAGCTATTTTAAAATCGGACATATCGAGTGCATAGAGGAGGTCTGTATCTATAATTCTTAAAATAATTGTTATGCTTTTTGTGAACGTTTATCGTGAGTAATTTAGTAAAATGTTAGCGAATTACCCGGAAGTTTGCGGGGGGTATACTAGTTCTGAACGTCACATGCTAATGTAAAAAGCTGGTTTTTAATATAAATATGAACTTGATTGAACAAAACATGCATGTATTGTATAACATAATGTCCTAGGGTTGTCATCTGATGAAGATCATCAAAGGTGAGTGCTGCATTTAGCTGTCTTCTGGGTTTTGGTGACATTATATGCTGGCTTGAAAAATGGGTGTCTGATTATTTCTGGCTTGGTACTCTGCTGACATAATCTAATGTTTTGCTTTCGTTGTAAAGCCTTTTTGAAATCGGACAGTGTGGTTAGATTAACGAGAGTCTTGTCTTTAAATAGCTGTAAAATAGTCATATGTTTGAGAAATTGAAGTAATAGGATTTTTAAGGTTTTGAAAATCACGCCACAGGCTGCAAGTGGCTGTTACGTAGGTGGGACGAATTCGTCCCGCCTAGCCCAGAGAGGTTGTGACATGATGTTCTCCGCGACATGTTGAACCGTTTCATCTACCTCGATGACATCCTCGTCTTCTCCCGCTCCACCCAGGAACACGTGCTCCACGTCCAACATGTCCTCCAATGCCACCTGGAGAACCAGCATTTTGTAAAAGCAGAGATATGCGAATTCTATCGCTCCACTATCCCCTTTCTGGTTTACATTATTGCTGCAGGGAGTGAACTGATGGATCCCAGGAAGGTGAGAGGGATGGTGGATTGGCCCAGCCTACGTCCAGAGTACAGCTGCAAACTTTTATCGGCGCTTTATCCGGGGCTACAGCACCCTGGCTTCCCCTCTGTCTGCACTCACCTCTCTCAAGGTTCCGTTCACGTGGTCCCCAGCTGCTGACCAGGTGTTCTGGGATCTCAAACACCGCTTCACCACAGCTCCCATCTTGGTTCATCCTAACCCGTCCCACCAGTTTGTGGTGGAGGCCGATGCTTTGGATGTCAGAGTGGGGGCTGTCCTGTCCCAGCGGTCTGCCCTGGACCTCAAGTTACATCCCGGCGCCTTCTTCTCCCACTGCCTCAATGCCACGGAGAAGAACTACAATGTCGGGAATCGTGAGCTTCTTGTGGTGGAGATGGCATTGGAGGAGTGGAAGCACTGGGTGGAAGGAGCGGAACATCCTTTCATTGTGTGGACCGACCACAAGAACCTGGAATATTTCCGCACCGCCAAGTGCCTCAATTCCAGGCAAGTTAGGTGGGCCCTACTGTTCACCCGGTTCAACTTCTCCCTCTCATACAGGGCTGGAATCAAAGAATGTCAAGCCAGATGCACTGCCACACCGCTATAGTCCGACGGCTACTATCCCGGAACCTGAGACCACCCTTCCCACCTCGTGCCTGGTGACGGCACTCAGCTGGGGAATAGGGAAGCAGGTTCGTGAGGTGCAGCGTTCCCAGCTGAACGCTAGGGGGCCCCAGATAACCGGATATTAATTCCTGACATGGTCTGCTCCTCGGGCCCAATCCTCCAGGCTTGCCTGCCACCCGGGCTCCCGTCGGACCCTGGCTTTTTGCGATGACACTTTTGGTGGCCTACCATGGTTCCTGATGTCTCCGCATTCGTTGCCGCTTGCACGGTCTGTGCACAGAACAATACTCCTCGGCATGCTCCGGCTGGTCTCCTCCAACCTCTGCCTGTCCCTCGCCGTCCCTGGTCTCACATCTCCCTGGACTTCATCATAGGTCCCCCCGTCTGATGGCAGCACCACCATCCTGACCGCAGTGGATCGGTTTTCCAATGCCGCCCACTTCATTCCTCTCCCCAAGCTACCTTCTACCAAAGAGATGGCCCAGCTCAGGGTGCAGCATGTCTTCTGGATCCATGGACTGCCAGTAGACATGGTCTCTGACCGGGGTCCTCAGTTCTTGTCCCAGTTCTGGAAGGCGTTCTGCACCCTCATTGGGTCGTTGGCCAGCCTTTCCTTTGGCCTGTGGTAAGGGCTCTGAGAGGCTAGAATAGAAGTTAGAGGCTAGAATCAAGAAGATAGAAACTAAATGCAAGATAAACTAGGATAGAAGCTAATCTAGAATTTGAATAAAAATTCAAAGCCAGTCTAG